>NC_053022.1:27405021-27504341 GCF_003073215.2 Triticum urartu
GAAACGGAAAAATGCCAACACGGTGTCATGGTCATGTCTCGAGCTCTGGGGCAGTTAGAGCATCTCCAGCCGCGCCCCCAACAGGCCCCCCAGGCCACTTTTTCGGCGCTGGCGCCAAAAAAACGCCCCAGTCATGCCCCCAGGACGCCCAAAAACGCCGGTTCGGCCCTTTTTCCGCTCGGCGGTCACAGGCCGAACCCGGCGCACTGGGGGGCAGTTAGGGGCTCTGGCGCAAGGGAAAAGCGTGGCTGGCCCACGCCGTCAGGGGAAAAGTCAAGGTTTTCTTCCCCGACTCGCCTCCCACCCCCCGTGCCCTCGGCCGCCAGTAGCTATATCCTGGCGCCGCCCGTCGCCTTTCACCACTAGATAGCCATTCCACGCCGGAAAAATAGCAGAGCTTCGCCGCGGCAGCCCCTCCAACAGCAGCTGGGCGTTTCCGGCCGCCGTTTCCGGCCGCGGAGGGGCAGTTTAGCGGCGGGTACACGCCCACCGGGCGCAATGTGTTCGGCGATTTGCCTGCCTCGGCGATGGACTCGGATGACGAGGAAGCGCTCGCCGCGCTGCTGGAGGAGGAAGCCGAGGCCGACGTCCAGGAATTAGAGCATCTCATGGTGCTCGCCGCCCTCACCCAGCTGCTGGCGAGCAATGAAAAGCCGCGGTGAGGTGGCTCAGCGCCGAGGCGGGTGAAAGTAAAGAATCGGCATCGTCTCGAAGGCTACTGCATGCTCTACTCCGACTACTTCGCCGATGCTCCACTTCACTGCGAGAAAACATTTCGGCGCCGTTATCGGATGAGCCGAAAGCTCTTCCTCAAGATTGTGAATTCCATCCGGGAGTTCGACAACTACTTCAAGTGCAAGATGGATTGCACCGGCGCCCTTGGATTCACCTCCATCCATAAGTGCACGACAGCGATGAGGATGCTTGCATACGGAGCTCCCGGTGATTCACTCGACGACTATGGGCGCATGGCCGAGTCCACCAGCATAGAGTGTTTCTACAAGTTCTGTCGGGCAGTGGTGGCAGTGTTTTGACCGCAATACATGAGACCACCCAACGCGGAAGACACTGCTCGGATCCTAGCACAGAATGCAGCAAGAGGATATCCTGGGATGCTTGGAAGCATCGACTGCATGTATTGGAAATGGAAGAATTGCCCATTTGCTTGGCAGGGGATGTACAAAGGTGCCAAAGGCGGTTGCAGTGTGGTACTTGAGGCGGTGGTCACACAGGACCTCTGGATTTGGCACTCCTTCTTTGGTATGCCAGGAACTCACAATGACATCAACGTGCTGCAGTGCTCTCCAAGCTTGTTGAAGGTCATTCTCCTCCGGTGAACTTCGAGATCAATGGGCGGCACTACAACAAGGGGTACTATCTAACTGATGGCATTTATCCGAGATGGCCGACATTTGTGAAGACGATCTCAAACCATGTGCCAGGAGGCAAGAACGTCTGGTTTGCAAAGGTTCAGGAGGCTTGCAGGAAGGATGTCGAGCGGGCATTTGGTGTGCTCCAATCTCGATTTGCTGTTGTCCGGTACCCCGCTCAGACCTGGTCGAAAGATCAAATGTGGGAGATTATGACTTGCTGTGTCATCTTGCACAACATGATCATCGAGAGCGAGCAAGAAGCCCCAGTGTTTGACACTGAACCCTGCTACGGGCAGGGTCCTCTAGCCGAAGTTGATCATCAGCTACCGGAAATCTGGACTGTCTATCTCAGTATGCGTCAGGAGATCCGAGACGCACAGGTGCATCATCAACTGCAGCAAGATCTGATAGAGCATCTATGGAGGCTCAAGGGCGACGCCGGGCGCGACGTGTGATGAAATATGAGTTTTTAACTATATAATTTGTATTGAACTATTTGTTGTTGTACTATTCTGTTGAAGTATTTAATATTTCTGTGATGAAATATGTGATAAAAAAATTATGTGCATAATTGAACGCCGAACAACGGTGAACCACGTCGAATATGGGCCTATTGTCGCCCATATGGGCCCTTTATTCGCTGAAATGAGACTGAAAAGTGGGCCAATATCGACGCCTGGGGGCGATGAATGAGCGCGAAACCGCCCCCAGCGCCGATTGTATCGCCGGCTCGCCCTCAGGAGGCGATTTTTATGCGTCCTGGGGGGGCGAACGGCTGGAGATGCTCTTAGGCCCTAGTGTCGTAGACATCACTCAGGCCTGGAAGTCTGTGGATTTTGTGTACTATCGCAGATCCTAATCTTTGACAAGGCTGACGTATAAAGCATAATAGTGAGCCGTGATTAATTAGCGCCCTAACTCACATGCTTTACTACTCTTGCACTGCACAGTTGAATTATAAGGTTGATGAGTCATGCAATTATGTGATCTTTTTTACGTGTATGCGGATGGAGTGGGTGACCACACAGGTTTCTGCCCAACATGGGTGGCAAGGTAATCTTTGGATCAGTTCACCACCTCATGTGACATAGGTATAGTATCGGCCCTATATGACTTTACTGTGGCCAATGTGTCAGTTTTTTTATCTTTTCTTTTGTCAAAATATTGGTGTTTTGGCTGTGTGCATCTCAGCAATGTAGAGTCTGGGTATTTCTCATCGTGTTTTTGATGCTACATTGTTGAAAAATATATAATCCTTTTTACTGAATGGTTTTTGTCTTTTTTCCTTTCCTTTTAGTTGAAACTGATGAACTAATTGGACTTCTTTTATTCTTTTTAATAAAATGGTTGTGTGCATCAGTCGATGCAGAGGCTGGGGTACACCCTCTTTTCGGAAAAAATGTGGCATTTCTCATGTTCTTTCCTAAGAATTCAATTTACATTCTTACTACTAATCGCAAGGTACTTGTCATATTGTTGAGGTGATAATCTTCTCACTTGCAGCGGAATTCTCATCTTTCAGATTCACTGATGCAAGGCTTATATTTGTTGCATGGCACCATTGATGAGCTCACTTTTATATACCCTTTGAAGAGTACATCAATATGAATGCAGCACATAAAGAGCACATGACATAAGGATTTTACTTTCCCTTGTCATTTCCAATACCCAATGATAGAAAAGACTAGTATACATATATCTAGCAAAAGCGGAAGACCAAGGAGAAGATCATTCAAACTTATAGTCTTGTTAACAGAAGTGACATGTATCAGGAATAATAGAGGCGGTCTCCGTAGGCTATATATGCTGAGTTTAAAATGAGCATAAACTCAACCTTCTTTGGGATGTTGCATATAGGTTGTGTGCGGAGGTGGCGTGAGTCTGTATCGTCTCTCGGATGTAATGCAGTGATGGTTGATTTATAATATAAACCGAGGGAACCCTTTTTCGTCATGTTGCATATAGGTTTATGGAAATAATCTACGATAATTATCACATTGTCTCACAGATCATGGATCTACTACCGGAGTTCGGCAGAACTTGAGTAGAGTAAAGGATCTGAGTCCATAGTAGTTCTTCCTTTCTATAGGATTACCAAAGAGCTAAGGAGATTTTTCATTTTTATGACTACAATCTAATCTCTTTTCTCCAATGAAGATATGTCGTTGCATCTCAATTTAGGGTAAATTTCACGAAGCTGCAATTCTAGGCAATTATAGGAGTTATTGCAACTATTTAGTTTCATGTGATAAAACAAATATATTGAGGTAATCTTTACACAAATTGAATGTTGTTTGCCATTTGACAGATAAACAGACATGTAAGCCCAAAAAATCAGGTCAAACATTTCACTGAGATTGGGTGGTTCGGTGCGATATTTACCTTTTATATTTATAATGTATATAATTGTATTACTATTTTCATGAACAAAAGTGAGGTGTGAATTTGATATATCTACTACGATATGTCCTCTAAATAAAGATGGGACTCAGAATCCAGCCAAAGTGAGTGTGTGCATCTACGTTGTAATCGGTGATTCCCAACAACAAATAAGCACACAGCCGAAAGACCATAAATAACTCAAACTTCCCAAAAAAATGCAAGGACATGACTAGCTTTATTATGAGATAATGTAAGTCAAACTTAAGTGTGAGCTCTCATTCTATATTTCAATAATAAAATTAGAAAAGCATATGGTTTCGTGATGCTTTTGTTCGTGGAACTGGATGCCTAAAACGTGAAAATAAGCATATATGTTGACCTCAGGGATCCGGGAAAGTACCCATTCACTAACTAAAGTTTCACAAAAATTCTTCTAGTTTCATGCATATATACCGACTACTCTCACAATAATCCAATGTCTTGGAGCAGATCATCTCCCGCATGATCACAACTATTCATAATGACCTCGATGTTAAGCTTCACCTACCCTTGGGGGGTTTCTCCTATTTGATGGACACCTCAATAGTGCATCAATCACTTCGCCATCAGACCATGGGAAATTACATGCTTGCCTTTTTCCACGAAAATTGTCAATTAAGTTTTTTATTTCAGGGGAATTGTCAAGTAAGTTTAATCTGAAGCAAGGGATCCAGGTAGCTACACATGCAAGTACTGGTTTCATTCTAGACCCTTCAGTCAGCAAAAATCGTAAGGCTCGTACGGAAGAGAAAAATGCATCCAGGGAACTAAGTCGTAATTATTGTTTCCTAGGTAGCATGCTGGGCGCGGATATATATATTGCAATTTGTGCCATCCCAAAGCACCCAAATAGCTAGAAGCTACTCCTGTATAGAAGTATACGAGAAAGAGAGCGCCAAGTAAATGTGAACCCTTGATGGGAATGAGAGGGATCTGAAAATAGGCAGGCTCTTCGCATGCATGTTCATGATGTATCTTGCTGTGATATTGAGTTTTTTTCCCAGAACATCATGCCAAAGAGGAGGGGATTCGCACCAAAACCTTGATATATCCAGCAATTTCAGTGTACTTAACTCCACAACTGTAGGCTCCTCTGAGATTATGCAAACTTAGCAGTTAGTAGTTGAGTGTTGAAGGCCAAAAAAAAAAAGGTTCCCCACAAAAATGCATACATATAGGACAAAGACAAGCGAGATCCAGATATGTCAAAATAGAATTTCTTTCAGATCGTTGCGTCCAACTCATATTGATGCATATATACAAATATACAATACTCCCTACATCACTAAAGTAGTGATCGAAACACTCTTATATTTCTTTACAGAGGGAGTACATATGAAAGGCAGGGGTAAGTAATAAAAATAGTAACAGAACATTTGTGCATTTAGCGGGAAAAATATATTATATGGTTTGCTTTGGTACATGCCCACAACAAGTAGACATATTACTGATCTTAATGACAATTAATAAAATGATTCTTAAGTACTTAACATTTTTGAGTATTATTACTCTATTATGTAACATTAGTCACGCTTAGATGTGAATTAGGCCCATCCACTCCGAGCAAAAAGGAAGGAGCCGTAGTTGATCTAGGAAAAATTGTCTTGAAGTTATTACATAAGACGTGGTTGATGGCGTCGAGTGACAGCCTGGCCATTCCTGACTGGAAGGACGATGGTGTTTTACTCGTACATTGCTAAGGCAAGGGAGGACAGGATTATGCACGACGGTGATCTCCGAAGAAAGGGAGGAGGATTGTGGGTACCAACGAATTGCCATGGACATGATTCTTATCACGCACTTGGGTTGTGGCAGCGCAGATCAAGAACGTCTAGTGTGGTGTCCACATCCGTCATCCGTGTGGGAAATTTGTGGTCCAAACTGAATACTCCTTCACACTACTAGTGATACTATAAAGCAACCTATCATGCTCGCTTGCTCAGTTGTTGTTGTGAACATATGTCAGTAATGACCTCATGAGCTGGTTTTGTTAACAAACCCGGCTGCAAGTAAATAACCGGTTGGGAAATTATAGAATTCCCACTGGTTCACATCACTAACCGATTAGGATAATACCTCAACCAGTTAAGAAAGATGATGGTTTTGAATAAAGATCTTTTTCAAATGAGTTCTATAATCTGACTAAGACTTTTTCCTTTTTCTTTGACAATGTCAACCGACTACAGAAATTTGTTTCTCGGCAGGTTAACTTTTCGAACTGATAACGATAGTTTTCCTGGATTATTAATGCAAAGAGTAACCGGGCATCATGCAAGTGTCTATGTGCTGGGACATAGTGTTGCCAGCTTGGTATATATGCTTCCAGTTTTTATGCCATTTTATAACAAATCTATTGAATGCTATCTAATATATGATAAACAAATGTTTGTATATTAATTAAATATGTATGCAATTTTGGTATGATATTGGCATTATATTGATAATATTAAATTAGTATGATTATGTGCATGTTCTACGCAGCTGATATACATTGAGAACCATGCCAGAAAATAGTACACACAAATTAATGGAATAATAACTTTCATCTAGAGAAACTGGTAGGTCCGTAGCACCAAATTTCTTCAGGGTTCACGAGTCCTCGGTCTTCCAACAAATGAACTAATAATATGGGCGAGGAATAGGGATCAAAAGTACAATCTTGGCTCCTGTCGGACCACTGATTAGCCATAGGATTATGATTCTTGATCATGGAATTAACTATATTCAACCTTGTTCAAGAATCCCTCCAATTAACTAGTTAACTTGCTGATTAATCCCTACTCTTAAGGTCACCGAGTAGCCGATAAATTAACAAATCGGTCGATTAGATGGCCGATTAACTTGTGGATTAGCTTATTAATCTCCTACTCACCAGTCAACCGAGCAACTACCAGTTAACGATTCCTCAACGTTGATATTTAAACGTATGTGGCCCATAGTTTCCACACGTATTAGCACCAATAATTATGATTTTCCCACAAATAGTGATTTCTTCCTACAATCGACCTCTTCTGAGAATCATGGCCGATTTGATCATCTGCAACAAATCCTTTAAACAGTTGTAACATCATTTGCACTAAATTTGCGTACGTGTGGAAATGAAAGAAAGCAGGCTCTCAGCTATCAGATGGATGACAAATTAACAATGCTTGAAGAACCCATGGAAGCAAGCGATTAGCCATCCGCTTGATCAATATAATAGATAGATGATAAATGCTATAAAAGAAAGTAGATGGATGCAACACTTACCCACAGAAGCTCATCATATAAGAGAAGATTCCCTTGCTTTCTCCTTATAATAACTTCCCATACTCGTCCATAGTAGAGGGTGTGGCTAGCTATCGTGTATAAGGGAAAGAGCAAGCTAGGAGAAGACAATTAGTTCAAGTTTGAGTCTTCTCAATTGGAATCAGAGGAATCAGGAAAACAGGCCGACGTTGTTGGATGCATAGACTAAGGTATAAATGTTGCAACACCGCTTAGTTTTTCAGTGGATCACAAAATTTTGTGGGCAAGCATGTTTGGCAAACGGGGTTTCAAAGCCCAAGGGAAGTGACAATGGGATGGGATTTGGTGAACCCCTCCTATTCACCCAATAGTTCCCCTCCGATACAAAGTTCCCTTTCGTCCCCAAAGATCCAAAGGAATCGCTCAAGGCTAATGACTAGGTGCTACAGGGAATCGCTTGAGCCATAATTCTCGTGTTGGTGCCGAAGAAACGTCAAAACTATATGTCCTCTAGGAGCAATAATCGGTGCATGCTAGTTCAAGGCTAGAGTGAATTCGTGCACAAGTACAACCTACATTGTAGGACATGTACTATTCAAAATGAAGACGGAGTAGAGAGGAACTTTCCGCGGATATGGTAATTAAGCTTCTTCCTACTAGCACACTTTATCAGTTTTATTCATAATGAATTTTGGGGGAAACCCCTTAATTCAAATTCAAAAAAATCGGTCTTTGCATGCTTTCTACTCTAAAGTCAAGCTATCTAACTCTCTAATGTACTCCCTCCGATCTAAAATAAGTGTCGTGGTTTTGAACTAAGGTTGAAGTGGACTTAGTTTAAAACTGCAACACATATTTTGGATCGGAAGGAGTACTATATACTACTTCCTTCGTCTCAAAATAAGTGTCACTGATGTAATACAAAATTTGTACTGATTTAGTACAAAATTAGAGACACTTATTTTGAGACAGAGGGAGTATATAATAACCTCTTGGATCAAAATTTACTACGTATTTAAAAAAAATGTGCTCCTAAATTTCCATCCTTTTATTCTGATTGTACAATGTATAAATTGTAGATGAACAACAATAATAACATATAATTTAATCATGAGGTATCATCCGTGAGTTGTAGAATTGTAGATGAACAAATAATGGAAGGCATTAACATACCTTGGTAGGTCAGAAACCCGATTTCAAATAGATGAAGCATATAACAGTACGGTTTCAGCATTCATGCATCAGATATACATTGCTTCCGCCAAATCTTACAACTTCCATGATGCTACTGGTTTTCATTGCGCAAATTTTTGTTACTTCCTAATAACACTTGCGATTTGAGACTGAACACAGGTCTCGCTTAGACGACTACTCATAGCACTCGACTACAAAATTATATTAGATACACAAAAGAAAATGACGCACCCCATATATTTTTTAACCCTGATATTGCATCTCCGTAAAATCCCAAACAAAGGACAAATCTGATCAGCCATGCGATCGGAACAGATAATCACGCGCTCTCAAAAAAAACTGGATAATCACTGTCGAACATATCACTAAGACTAGTCATAATGGATGTAACTTAACTAGTAAAATCACACATTTCAATACAAAATTGCTTATGTGGCAGCTAATTAATAAGGAAAGAGGGGTTTGTGGTAACTTAGGTAGTTACTGTAACATCACACATTTCAAGACATAATGAGTCTATAGCTTAATAAATGAACTCTTTCATGATACCATTCATATGTTACTACCCACTATGAAGGTAGTAATATAGACTAGTAACATCGGTAAGTTACTACTCTATGTTACTCCCCACTATGAGCAGTCTAACTGAATCCAAAACAAATAAAGTAAAAGGGCATGGTTACTCAGATAACTAATAAGAAGTAAGGCAATTGAGAAACAGTATAATGGGGCTAGCTAGGAGCCTCCACGGCGTTTTAAGCCTCTCAGCCGTCGGATCACCCTAACGTGCGATCTAAATCAGCTCTTGATCCTCTCCAGGTCATTTCACAGGCTGCTGCTCCGCTGAACGAGGGTCCGTTTCTGTCCTTAATCGGGCCATCAAAGGCCCAGGTCCAGTCCAAATACTTCCACGCGCACAGGCCACAAGTCATCCAGAGGTATTCCCTCGACTGCTCATTTTCTCTTCCTTTCTCTGCGCCGCTGCCGTTCCTTCTTCGACGATGCGCCGCCGCCGTTCTCCGTCCCGTCGCAAGCCTTTTCTGTGTGTCTGCCTCCGCATCGGTGCCCTCCACTCACCCTGTACTCATTCTCCGCATGCCTTTTTTTTGATTTTTTTTGTTTTTTAATGGCTTGTCTTGCAGTGTTCCTACATGGCGGCTACTGCGGCCGCCCACGCCACCGGCATCCATCGCCGGTTGTCCTCCTCCTACATCGGCCTCCATGCCCTTGCCGCTGCCCCACGCGTCCCTCCCCATTAGGTAATTGAAGCTGAAACTGCCATGTAATTATCCTGATAAAGGTCCAGTATCTACCTGTATGCCTCTATCTATTTTGTGAATTCTCCTGACACCGATCACTGAAAGACACATGGAGATGTAGACATTAATCGAGTAGGCTGTTATGTGTGTTCTATTGTTAGACCGGTATTGCCACTGTACTATCTAAGAAAGCTAATTGAAACTAAGCTTGTTTAGGTTGCAAGATAATTACCGATTGAAATCACTTTCCTAGGCAATTAATAGATGTACGACATTGATCAAACAAATGAGAAGCAAGCTAGCAACGACCCAGTACTCGAGTAGAGATTTTCATATGCTTGATTGCACTAGTAGAAAAAGGGCCATTTGTCCCGTTTCATAAGGCTCATCTGTCCCGGTTGGGGAACCGGGACTAAAGGGTCGTTACTAATGCCCTAGGCCTTTAGTGCCGGTTCTTATACCAACCGGGACAGATGGGCCACCACGTGGCCGCTCCGGCGAGCCCAGGCACAAGGGCCTTTGGTCCCGGTTGGTAGCACCAACCGGGACCAATAAGCTTCCACGCGTCAGCATTTCAGTGGCTAGTTTTTTTTTTGAAAGGAGGTGGTTTATGGGTTAATTTTGGGGGTTAATTTAGGTTGGTATAGGTAGCTAATAGGATGTGTCCTCTCTTATCTCTGTGCTACTGCTACTGCTATACCTAAACATGACTTAGATTGAAGTGAGGCAACATGTGGTGCATGTCGAAAGTAATACTAATCCTAACTTGATCAAGTTTGGATTGTACTACTTTCGACATGCACCACATGCATGTTGCCTGCACTTCAATCCAATCCATGTTCATTTCACCCGCTGATATATAATAACTCTTCATGCTCGCATCATGCATCATCATATATAATAACAAGTCTACTAATCATCATCATACAACTTCTACTCGTTATTAATAAAAAGTCATACGATCATCATCCTCATAGTCATCGAACCAACCCTACTTAATTGTTCTTAGCACATGATCATCAGTATTAGGTAGGACCTAAATACCCTCTTTAAGGTAAAATAGCATAAAACAATATAGACCCTGACTCTCCATTATGGAGAATGGAGATCATCCTGTCTCCAATTCTTGCGCTTCGCTTCCTTTTGCTTCGAAGAACCTCATTACAACTGTCCATACATTTTTTCCATCCTTTGATTTGCATGTCTCCATTCCTTTTAGAAATCTGTTATGGACAGTTGAGATTCATAGGATGACCTGGCTGTATGTTCAAAATATTAAGGCTACCTTTCTGATACATCAAATGAGGCACATAATTCTCTGGGATTATCTGTTGAAAAACATAGTAATAACTTCATAGTTAGCAATGATGTACTAGTTTTAGAAGTATGCAAAAGATGCACGGATGTCGTAATAGTAAAATGGCGCCACCACCACCATATCGATTGTGCAAGTCAAGGTGCGCCAACAGCCTTGCAACTGGCAAGCTGTTCGACATCTACTTCCAGCTGAGTTTCCGTCATGCGGTGGTAAGAAATTAGATGAAATGTAACAACTATTTTATTGTTAGTGTTGGCATTACTGCATTGTGTCATTTTGCTTTTTCTTATACAGATCGTCCCATGCAATGTGAGGTTGAAATTCAACAAGCTGACGGGAGACACTGTGACATTTGAGGCTCCTGGGGCGCCGTACACTATGGAGGTCGAGAAAGGACGCAATATGTCGCAGATTGGATGAGATGGATGGGCCTGTTTCCTCGCCCGCATGCGTCTTACTGGTGGTGAGTTGATCAGCTTCTCCTTCAGAGCAGAAAGACCCAAGCTGGCTGTCATTTATCTCAACCTGGTGGAAGATGATGAAGATGACGAAGATAATGAAGATGACGAAGATGATGAAGATGATGAAGATAATGAGGACCCACTCGATGAAGATGATGAGAACCCACTTCATGAAGCCATCGTAGCTCAAAGAATGAGGCTGAGCGAGGAGGTGTGCAACCTATGGGACATAATTCCGCCACGTGATGACTTTATCGGGGTGCCATTCGTGACCCGCCTGACAAGTATCATGGTCGATCGGCATGAAATGGTATGTTATACTGACTGTAGTAATTTGATAATATATATATGCTTTATTGTTATACTTACAAATGCAAATTGTCCAATGATATGCTTAGTGAATCTGATGATATGCTTAGTGTAGAGTCCAATGATATGCTTTGTGGAATCTAGTCGATGATATGCTTTAGTGTAGAGTCTGATCACATGCTTATTAGTGTAGAATCCAAGGAACTATTAGTAGTTTAGATAATCCATATATACTTATTAGTAGAATTCATGCTTAATTAGTACAAATGCGTAGTACTGTGTCTTTTGATAGTGTAGAAATCTATACTTAATAGAAATATATTTGCAAGAGTATGTGCGAGGCTATTTATTAACTGATCTGTTTTTCTTATTCAGAAATTGCCAAAGAACCTATCTGTGAGTTGTGGTATCGAGCCTCATGAAGAAGGCTCAGCTAGACTACGCCTTACCGCAAGGGGCTCCGTCACCACCTGTACTTACCGCATGGACACAGACGGTCGCACACACTTAAACTCGGTTGGGTGGAAGAGATTCCTCGTTGGCAAGAATCTTCGTGTTGGACAAGCCATCCTAATTACTATCAGGAACACCCACCGCCCAGGCTTGAGGATGATGATCGTCGTAGATATCATCTAGCTATATCATCTAGAACTACATTTGATGATCGTCGTCGATATCATGTAGAACTACATATGATGATCGTCGTCGATATCATCTAGAACTATATATGATGATCGTCATCGATATCACCTTTGTACTGCTTGAGGAGGCATATGATGATCGTTATCGAGTAATTTGGAATGGATGTAGTACTACCTAGTACCTATAATGCTTTATGAAATTGATATCTAGTAGTACCTAGTATCTGAAAATTAGAGTTTATTGAAACTAAAACTAGGTAGGAAGCGGGGAAAAATGATGAAATACATAGCAGTAGCGCGGGGCTAGGAAAGCGCTACAACTAAGTAATAGTAGCGTGTTCTGGAAAAGCGCTGCTGATATAGTCAATAGTAGTAGCGCGGGTGCAAACCGCGCTACTACTAACAGTTAGCTGTAGCGCCTTATTGGTAGCACGGCTGCCCGCGCTGCTGATAGCCTCAAAACCCGCGCTACTACTAGGGTTTTCCCTAGTAGTGTAAACTTACTGAATTTACAACTGAATTTTTAAATGAAAATGTTACTGAATCTATAACAGAATTTATAACTGAATCATGTACTGAATTGTTAAGTGAACAAATTACTTTAACTATATTTTGGACTGAAACTATAACTGAAACTTTAACCGAAACTTTAACTGAATAGTTTACTCTAACTGAATTTTTAACTGAAACTGTATTTTTAACTGAAACTTTAGTTAAATCTTTAAGTGAAACTTTAACTGAATTGTTTACTTTAACTCAATCTTTAACTTTTACCTGAATTTATAACTGAAACTTTAGTTAAACCTTTAAGTGAAACTTTAACTGAATTGTTTACTGTAACTGAATCTTTAACTTTTAGCTGAATTGTTTACTTGAACTGAATTGTTTTACTTGAACTGTAGATTGAATGATGAAGTGTGGGAAGTCAGATTCCATTTCCATGACAGAGATAATCTTGAAAGAAGCCTAAATGTGGATGATATCACATTTTACAATTTGATTACACTAATAGAGCTTGAAGGATATGGCATGACAGACTTTATGTATTATGTCAGAGATCCAGCTGTTGGGGTTTCACGTATGGAAGAACTGACAGATGATGATAAGGTGTAGGAAACGTTGGATGACCTAGTTATCAAAGGTCAGAAGGTGGTGAACATAACAGTCATCAGAAGTGATGCTCCAAGACCTAGTGATTTGAACATTGGACTAGTTTGTGAGGAGCAGGTTCCATTGTCTGAAATTGGTGTGCCAATGGTGTCTGAGATAGATACAGCATGAGTATTGTTTCCTAGCCCTAGAAAGCCACAACCAGTGCCAGTGCAGGTCATTAACACATAGGAGAGTTCATTTTTGAAGCAGAAGTGTGCACCAGTACCAGAATTTGCAATGGAGATTGGTGAAGAGAGGCATGAGTATTTCATGGAGCAAGCCCAAGATCAAGAGCAAATTGAGCAACTGATGGAGCAGAAGAGGAATGAAGAGATTGAGAAGTTTAGGAAAAAGGGGAAATAAAAGGAGAAATACAAGGCAGCTAAAAGAAAACTTCCAAAGCTAATGGCTGAAGATTTCATTGATAGTGACAGTGACACAGATTTACTAGCAGATGAGGATATAATTGCTAGGCTTGAGGCAATGAAGAAGCATATATATGGTCCACTTCATCATAGTGAAGGGGACACTGATGTGGATGAGCCATATGCAGCAGATGAGGAGGAGGAGGAGGAGGAGGAGGAGAAGGCACCAGAGGAGGAGAGGGAAGGGAGCATCATAGGAGGAAGTAGCAGAGGAAGTAAAAGAAAGGGCCAACCACAATAATCTCATGCTAGTTTGGATGAGATTATTGAGGAAGATTGGTTTCCTTCATCTGATGAGGAGAGCAACCCTGGTGACCTAAGTCGGGAGGAGAATGATGGGGCTCAAATACCGTGTGTGAAGCTTCCAGCTGATAGGAAGAGCGGGGCTAAAAAGAAGAAGCCCAGAGTTTGCTATGATGAGCAAAGGGAGAACCCAGAAGAGCAATTTATGAAGAAGATTTGTTTTCTAGACGTGACCCAGTTCAGGAGGGCACTTCTTAATTTTCACATCTCACAGAATAGAACCATGCCTTCCACAGGAACTGTCTACACAGGATTATAACGGTCTGCAAATTTGAGAATTGTCCATTTTTCATTGCAGCTTCTCAGATAGCACATGAGAAGACATTCTGTATAAACAAATTAAACTTGCACCACAGCTGCCCAGTAGTAGGAGAGAGCACAAAAGTGACTGCTAAGTGGTTGGCACATGAATGTTAGTCCAGAGGAATAGGCGCGCCCCGTGCCTTGTGGAGTCCAAACGGAATGAATATCAAATGGGCCTAAATTTGTGTTTCATAGAAAAGGAATATCAAATGGAGTCCAAACGGAATGAAACCTTCGGGAGCGTGATTTTTGGAACAAACGTGATCCAGAGGACTTGGAGTGGACTTCAAGCAATCAACGAGGAGGCCACAAGGCACGGGGCGCGCCTACCCCCTGGGTGCACCCTCCACCCTCGTGGGCCCCTCGTTGCTCCACCGACCTACTTCTTCCTCCTATATATACCCATGTACCCCGCAAACATCTAGGAGCACCACGAAACCCTATTTCCACCGCCGCAACCTTCTGTACCCAAGAGATCCCATCTTGGGGCCTTCTCCGGAGCTCTGCCGGAGGGGGCATTGATCATGGAGGGCCTCTACATCAACTCCATGGCCCCTCCGATGATGTGTGAGTAGTTTACTTCAGACCTTCGGGTCCATAGCTAGTAGCTAGATGGCTTCTTCTCTCTCTTTGGATCTCAATACAAAGTTCTCCTCGATTCTCTTGGAGATCTATTCGATGTAACTCTTCTTTTTGTGTTGTGTTTGTCGAGATCCGATGAATTGTGGGTTTATGATCAAGTTTATCTATGAACAATATTTGAATCTTCTCTGAATTCTTTTATGTATGATTGGTTTATCTTTGCAAGTCTCTTCGAATTATCAGTTTGGTTTGGCCTACTAGATTGATTTTTCTTGTAATGGGAGAAGTGCTTAGCTTTGGGTTCAATCTTGCGGTGCTCGATCCCAGTGACAGAAAGGGAACGACACGTATTGTATTGTTGCCATCGAGGATAAAAAGATGGGGTTTACATCATATTGCATGAGTTTATCCCTCTACATCATGTCATCTTGCTTAAGGCGTTACTCTGTTCTTATGAACTTAATACTCTAGATGCAAGCTAGATAGCGGTCGATGTGTGGAGTAATAGTAGTAGATGCAGAATCATTTCGGTCTACTTGTCACGAATGTGATGCCTATATACATGATCATGCCTAGATATTCTCATAATTATTTGCTTTTATATCAATTGCTCGACAGTAATTTGTTCACCCACCGCAATACTTATGCTATCTTGAGAAAAGCCACTAGTGAAACCTATGGCCCTCGGGTCTATTTTCCATCATACAAGTTTCCAATCTATTTTATTTTGCTATATTTTACTTTCAATCTATATCATAAAAATACCAAAAATATTTATCTTATTATTATCATCTCTATCAGATCTCACTCTTGCAAGTGGCCGAGAAGGGATTGACAACCCCTTTATCGCGTTGGTTGCGAGGTTCTTATTTGTTTGTGTAGGTACGAGGTGACTCGCGCGTGGTCTCCTACTGGATTGATACCTTGGTTCTCAAAAAATGAGGGAAATACTTACGCTGCTTTACTGCACCACCCTTTCCTCTTCAAGGGAAAACCAATGCAGTGCTCAAGAGGTAGCAAGAAGGATTTCTGGTGCCATTGCCGGGAGATCTACGTCAAGTCAAGACATACCAAGTACCCATCACAACTCTTATCCTTCGCATTACATTATCTGCCATTTGCCTCTCGTTTTCCTCTCCCCCACTTCACCCTTGCAGTTTTATTCGCCCTCTTTTCCATTCGCCCTCTTTTTCCGTTCGCCTCTTTTTCGCTTGCTTCTTGTTTGCTTGTGTGTTGGATTGCTTGCTAGTCACGATGGCTCAAGATCATACTAAATTTTGTGACTTTGCCAATACCAACAATAATGATTTTATTAGCACTCTGATTGCCCCTCTTACCGATGCTGAATCTTGTGAAATTAATACTGCTTTGTTGAATCTTGTCATGAAAGATTTGTTTTCTGGCCTTCCTAGTGAAGATGCCGCTACCCATCTAAACAACTTTGTTGGTTTATGTGATATGCAAAAGAAGAAAGATGTGGACAGCGGTATTGTTAAACTTAAGCTATTTCCGTTTTCGCTTAGAGATCGTGCTAAAGCTTGGTTTGTCTTTGCCTAAAAATAGTATTGATTCATGGAATAAGTGCAAAGATGCTTTTATCTCTAATTATTTTCCTCCCGCTAAGATCACCTCTCTTAGAAACGATATTATGAATTTTAAGCAACTTGATCATGAACATGTTGCACAAGCTTGGGAGAGGATGAAATCAATGATACGTAATTGCCCATCACATGGTTTGAATTTATGGATGATTATACAAAAATATTATGCCATATTGAATTTTGCTTCTAGAAATCTTTTAGATTCGGCCGCGGGAGGCAATTTTTTGGAAATCACTTTAGGAGAAGCTACCAAACTCCTAGATAATATTATGCTTAATTATTCTCAATGACACTGAAAGATCTACTAGTAAAAAGGTGCATGCAATTGAAGAGATTAATGTTTTGAGTGGAAAGATGGATGAACTTATGAAATTGTTTCCTAATAAGAGTGCTCCTACTGATCCTAATGATATGCCTTTGTCTACTTTGATTGAGAATAATAATGAATCCATGGATGTGAATTTTGTTGGTAGGACCAATTTTGGTAATAATGCGTATAGAGGTAATTTTAATTCTAGGCCATTTCCTAGTAATTCCTCTAATAATTATGCTAATTCCTACAACAATTCTTATGGAAATTATAATAAGATGTCCTCTGATTTTGAATCTAGCATTAAAGAATTTATTACTTCGCAAAAGAGTTTCAATGCTTTGATTGAAGAAAAATTGCTTAAGATTGATGAGTTGGCTAGGAACGTGGATAGAATTTATCTTGATGTTGATTCTTTGAAACTTAGATCTATTCCACCTAATAATGATATCAATGAGTCTCTCAAAGCCATGAGAATTTCCATTGATGAGTGCAAAGAAAGAACCGCTAGGATGCGTGCAAAAAGAGATTGTTGTGTAAATGCGTGTTCTTCTAGTTTTCATGATAATAAGGATGAAGATCTAAAAGTGATTGATGTGTCCCCTATTAAATCTTTGTTTTGCAATATGAATCTTGATAATGATGGGACTGGAGATGAGTCAACTTTAGTTAGAAGGCGTCCCAAAAATTCGGAGTTTTTAGATCTTGATGCAAAAGTTGATAAAAGTGGGATTGGAGAGGTCAAAACTTTAAATAGCAATGAACCCACTATCTTGGATTTCAAGGAATTTAATTATGATAATTTCTATTTGATAGATTGTATTTCCTTGTTGCAATCCGTGCTAAATTCTCCTCATGCTTATAGTCAAAATAAAGCTTTTACTAAACATATCGTTGATGCTTGGATGCAATCTTATGAAGAAAAACTTGAGTTGGAAGTTTCTATCCCTAGAAAACTTTATGATGAGTGGGAACCTACTATCAAAATAAAAATTAAAGATCATGAATGCTATGATTTGTGTGATTTGGGTGCTAGTGTTTCCATGATTCCAAAAACTTTGTGTGATTTGCTAGGTTTTTGTGAATTTGATGATTGTGCTTTAAACTTGCACCTTGCGGATTCCACCATTAAGAAACCTATGGGAAATATTAATGATGTTCTTATTGTTTCAAATAGGAATTATGTGCCCATAGATTTCATTGTTCTTGATATAGATTGCAATCCTTCATGTCCTATTATTCTTGGTAGGCCTTTCCTTAGAACGGTTGGTGCAATTATTGATATGAAGGAAGGGAATATTATATTCCAATTTCCGTTAAGGAAAGGCATGGAACACTTTCCTAGAAATAAAATTAAATTACCTTATGAATCTATTATGAGAGCCACTTATGGATTGCCTACCAAAGATGTCAATACCTAGATCTATCATCGCTTTTATGCCTAGCCCCTAGCGCTTGTCGGGAGGCAACCCAATTTTATTTTTGTTCCTTGCTTTTTGTTCCTGTTTAGTAATTAATAATTTATCTAGCCTCTGTTTTAGTTGTGTTTTTTGTGTTTAATTAGTGTTTGTGCCAAGTAGAACTGTTGGGAAGACTTGGGGAAAGTTTTTTTGATCTTGCTGTAAAAAAACAGAAACTTTAGCGCTCACGAGAATTGCTGCCATTGTTTACTGGAGAGTGCCATTTAGTTAATTATTTTTGAAGATGATTAATGGATAAATTCCTCACGGCCAGCAATTTATTTTAGAATTTTTGGGGTTCCAGACGTATTCGAAACCTACCGATTACTACAGACTGTTCTGTTTTTGACAGATTCTATTTTTCGTGTGTTGTTTGCTTATTTTGATGAATCTATGGCTAGTAATAGAGTTTATGAACCATAGAAAAGTTGGAATACAGTAGGTTTAACACCAATATAAATAAATAATGAGTTCATTACAGTACCTTGAAGTGGTGGTTTGTTTTCTTTTACTAACGGAGCTCACGAAGATTTTCTTTTAAGTTTTGTGTTGTGAAGTTTTCAAGTTTTGGTAAAGATTTGATGGATTATGGAACAAGGAGTGGCAAGAGCCTAAGCTTTGAGATTCCCATGTAACCCCAAGGTAAAATACAAGGACACCAAATATCCTAAGCTCGGGGATGCCTCGGAAGGCATCCCCTCTTTCGTCTTTGTTCATCGGTAACTTTACTTGGAGCTATATTTTTTAGAATACTCTATGAATTGGAATTTATTAGAATACTCTATGTGCATCACTTATATCTTTTGAGCTATATAGTTTTTGCTCTAGTACTTCACTTATATCTTTTAGAGCACGGTGTTGGTTTTATTTTATAGAAATAATTGATCTCTCACGCTTCACTTATATTATTTTGAGAGTCATTTAGAGCAACATGGAAATTTTCTTTTAGGCATAATAAAAACTTTCATATAAGTGCATTGAATAATAAGAGAAGTTTGATACTTGATGATTGTTTTGAGATATGGAGATAGTGATATCAAAGTTGTGCTAGTTGAGTAGTTGTGAATTTGAGAAATACTTGTGTTGAAGATTGCAAGTCCCGTAGCATGCACGTATGGTAAACGTTGTGTAACAAATTTGAAACATGAGGTGTTATTTGATTGTCTTCCTTATGAGTGGCGGTCGGGGACGAGTGATGGTCTTTTCCTACCAATCTATCCCCCTAGGAGCATGCGCGTAATACTTGGTTTTTGATGACTTGTAGACTTTTGCAATAAGTATGTGAGTTCTTTATGACTAATGTTGAGTCCATGGATTATGCGCACTCTCACCCTTCCATCATTGCTAGCCTCTTCGGTACCGTGCATTGCCCTTTCTCACCTTGAAAGTTGGTGCAAACTTCGCCGGTGCATCCAAACCCGTGATACGATATGATCTATCACACATAAACCTCCTTATATCTTCCTCAAAACAGCCACCATACCTACCTATTATGGCATTTCCATAGCCATTCCGAGATATATTTACATGCAACTTTCCACCATTCCGTTTATTATGGCACGCATCATCATTGTCATATTGCTTTGCATGATCATGTAGTTGACATCGTATTTGTGGCAAAGCCACCGTTCATAATTTTTTTATACATGTCACTCTTGATTCATCGCAATCCTGGTACACCGCCGGAGGCATTCATATAGAGTCATATCTTGTTCTAGTATCGAGTTGTAACCATTGAGTTGTAAATAAATAGAAGTGTGATGATCATCATTAATAGAGCATTGTCCCAAATTAAAAAAAGAAAGGCCAAAAAAAGGGGCAATGCTACTATCCCTTTTCCGCACTTGTGCTTCAAAGTAGCACCATGATCTTTATGATAGAGAGTCTCTTGTTTTGTCATTTTCATATACTAGTGGGAATTTTTCATTATAGAACTTGGCCTGTATATTCCAACAGTGGGCCTCCTCAAGTGCCCTAGGTCTACGTGAGCAAGCAAGTTGGATGCACACCCACTTAGTTACTTTTGTTGAGCTTTCATACATTTATAGCTCTAGTGCATCCATTGCATGGCAATCTCTACTCCTTGCATTGACATCAATTGATGGGCATCTCCCTAGCCCATTGATTAACCACGTCGATGTGAGACTTTCTCCTTTTTTGTCTTCTCCACATAACCCCCTTCATTATATTCTATTCCACCCATAGTGCTATATCCATGGCTCACGCTCATGTATTGCGTGAAAGTTGAAAAAAAATTGAGATTACTAAAGTGTGAAACAATTGCTTGGCTTGTCATCGGGGTTTGTGCATGATGAGAGCATTCTAGTGTGAAGAAAATGGAGCATGACCAAAATATATGATTTTGTATGGATGAACTTTCTTTGGCCATGTTATTTTGAGAAGACATGATTGCTTAGTTAGTATGCTTGAAGTATCATTATTTTTATGTCAATATTAAAATTTTATCTTGAATCTTTTGGATCTGAACATTCATGCCACAATAAAGAAAATTACATTGAGAAATATGTTAGGAAGCATTCCACATCAAAAATTCTGTTTTTATCATTTACATACTCGAGGACGAGCAGGAATTAAGCTTGGGGATGCTTGATATGTCTCCAACGTATCTATAATTTTTGAATGTTACATGCTATTATATTATCTGTTTTGGATGATGACGGGCTTTATTTTACACTTTTATATTATTTTTGGGACTAACCTATTAACCGGAGGCCCAGCCCAAATTGTTGTTTTTTGCCTATTTCAGTGTTTAGTAGAAAAGGAATATCAAACGGAGTCCAAACGGAATGAAACCTTCGGGAATGTGATTTTTGGAACAAACGTGATCCAGAGGACTTGGAGTGGACGTCAAGAAATCAACGAGGAGGTCACGAGGTAGGGGGGCGCGCCTACCCCCTTGGTGTTGGAAATATGCCCTAGAGGCAATAATAAAAGCATTATTATTATATTTCCTTGTTCATGATAATTGTCTTTATTCATGCTATAATTGTGTTATCCGGAAATCGTAATACATGTGTTAATAATAGACAACAACATGTCCCTAGTAAGCCTCTAGTTGACTAGCTCGTTGATCAACAGATAGTCATGGTTTCCTGACTATGGACATTGGATGTCATTGATAACGAGATCACATCATTAGGAGAATGATGTGATGGACAAGACCCAATCCTAAACATAGCACAAGATCGTATAGTTCGTTTGCTAGAGTTTTTCCAATGTCAAGTATCCTTTCCTTAGACCATGAGATCGTGTAACTCCCGGATACCGTAGGAGTGCTTTGGGTGTACCAAACGTCACAACGTAACTGGGTGACTATAAAGATATACTACGGGTATCTCCGAAAGTGTCTGTTGGGTTGACACGGATCAAGACTGGGATTTGTCAGTCCGTATGACGGAGAGGTATCACTGGGCCCACTCAGTAATGCATCATCATTATGAGCTCAAAGTGACCAAGTGTCTGGTCACGGGATCATGCATTACGGTACGAGTAAAGTGACTTGCCGGTAACGAGATTGAACGAGGTATTGGGATACCGACGATCGAATCTCGGGCAAGTAACATACCGATTGACAAAGGGAATTGTATACGGGGTTGCTTAAATCCTCGACATCGTGGTTCATCCGATGAGATCATCGTGGGGTATGTGGGAGCCAACATGGGTATCCAGATCCCGCTGTTGGTTATTGACCGGAGAGTCGTCTCGGTCATGTCTACATGTCTCCCGAACCCGTAGGGTCTACACACTTAAGGTTCGGTGACGCTAGGGTTGTAGGGATATGTATATGCAGTAACCCGAATGTTGTTCGGAGTCCCGTATGAGATCCCGGACGTCACGAGGAGTTCCGTAATGGTTCGGAGGTAAAGAATTATATATAGGAAGTGCTGTTTCGGCCATCGGGACAAGTTTCGGGGTCACCGGTATTGTACCGGGACCACCGGAAGGGTCCCGGGGGTCCACCGGGTGGGGCCACCTGCACCGGGGGGCCACATGGGCTGTAGGGGGTGTGCCTTGGCCTACATGGGCCAAGGGCACCAGCCCCAAGAGGCCCATGCGCCTAGGGTTTCAAAGGGGAAGAGTCCCACAAGGGGAAGGCACCCCCTAGGTGCCTTGGGGGGGAGGGAATCCTCCCTTGGCCGCCGCCCCCTAGGAGATTGGATCTCCTAGGGCCTGCGCCCCCCCTAGGCCCTCCTATATATAGTGGGGGAGATAGAGGACTTCATACCTTTGCCTTTGGTGCCTCCCTCTCCCTCTCCAACACCTCCTCTTCCTCCATAGAGCTTGGCGAAGCCCTGCCGGAGTACTGCAGCTCCATCACCACCACGCCGCCGTGCTGCTGTTGGAGCCATCTTCCTCAACCTCTCCTTCCCCCTTGCTGGATCAAGAAGAAGGAGACGTTACGCTGACCGTACGTGTGTTGAACGCGGAGGTGCCGTCCGTTCGGCGCTAGGATCTCCGGTGATTTGGATCACGTCGTGTACGACTACCTCATCCCCGTTCTTTGAACGCTTCCGCTCGCGATCTACAAAGGTATGTAGATGCATCCGATCACTCGTTGCTAGATGAACTCATAGATGGATCTTGGTGAAACCGTAGGAAAAATTTTTGTTTTCTGCAACGTTCCCCAACACTTGGGCGCGCCCTCCACCCTCGTGGGCCCCTCGTTGCTCCACCGACCTACTTCTTCCTCCTATATATATCCATGTTCCCCACAAACATCCAAGAGCACTACGAAACCCTATTTCCACCACCACAACCTTCTGTACCCAAGAGATCCCATCTTGGTGTTGGGGAACATATTAATTTCAAAAATGTCCTACGCACACGCAAGATCATGGTGATGCATAGCAACGGGAGGGGAGAGTGTGTCCACGTACCCTCGTAGACCGAAAGCGGAAGCATTAGCACAACGCGGTTGATGTAGTCGTACGTCTTCACGATCCGACCGATCAAGTACCGAATGCACGGCACCTCCGAGTTCTGCACACGTTCAACTCGATGACGTCCCTCGAACTCTGATCCAGCCGAGTGTTGAGGGTGAGTTTCGTCAGCACGACGGCGTGGTGACGATGATGATTTTCTAGCAACGCAGGGCTTCGCCTAAGCACTGCTATGACATGATCGAGGTGGATTATGGTGGAGGGGGGCACCGCACACGGCTAAGAGATCAATGATCAATTGTTGTGTCTCCAAGGGGTGCCCCTCTCCCCGTATATAAAGGAGTGGAGGAGGGAGAGGGCCGGCCCTCTCTATGGCGCGCCTTAGGAGAGTCCTACTCCCACCGAGAGTAGGATTCCCCCTTTCCTAGTAGAACTAGGAGCCCTTCCAAGTAGTAGGAGTAGGAGAGAAGGAAAGGGAAAAGAGAAGAGAAGGAAGAAGGGGGCACCGCCCCTCCCCCTAGTCCAATTAGGACAAGGCCTTGGGGGGCATGCAGCCTCTCCTCTCTCTTTCCACTAAAGCACAATAAGGCCCATCTACTCCCCGGCGAATTCCCGTAACTCTCCGGTACTCCAAAAATACCCGAATCACTCGGAACCTTTCCGATGTCCGAATATAGTCGTCCAATATATCGATCTTTACGTCTCGACTGTTTCGAGACTCCTCGTCATGTCCCCGATCTCATCCGGGACTCCGAACTACCTTCGGTACATCAAAACACATAAACTCATAATATAACCGTCATCGAACTTTAAGCGTGCGGACCCTACGGGTTCGAGAACTATGTAGACATGACCGAGACACGTCTCCGGTCAATAACCAATAGCGGAACCTGGATGCTCATATTGGCTCCTACATATTCTACGAAGATCTTTATCAGTCAAACCGCATAACAACATACGTTGTTCCCTTTGTCATCGGTATGTTACTTGCCCGAGATTCAATCATCGGTATCTCAATACCTAGTTCAATCTCGTTACCGGCAAGTCTCTTTACTCGTTCCGTAATACATCATCCTGCAACTAACTCATTAGTTGCAATGCTTGCAAGTCTTAAGTGATGTGTATTACCGAGTGGGCCCACAGATACCTCTCCGACAATCGGAGTGACAAATCCTAATCTCGAAATACGCCAACCCAACAAGTACCTTCGGAGACACGTGTAGAGCACCTTTATAATCACCCAGTTATGCTGTGACGTTTGATAGCACACAAAGTGTTCCTCCAGTAAACAGGAGTTGCATAATCTCATAGTCATAGGAACATGTATAAGTCATGAAGAAAGCAATAGCAACAAACTAAACGATCAAGTGCTAAGCTAACAAAATGGGTCAAGTCAATCATATCATTCTCCTAATGATGTGATGCCGTTAATCAAATGACAACTCATGTCTATGGTTAGGAAACTTAACCATCTTTGATTAACGAGCTAGTCAAGTAGAGGCATACTAGTGACACTATGTTTGTCTATGTATTCACACATGTATTATGTTTCCGGTTAATACAATTCTAGCATGAATAATGAACATTTATCATGAAATAAGGAAATAAATAATAACTTTATTATTGCCTATAGGGCATATTTCCTTCAGTCTCCCACATGCACTAAAGTCAATAATCTAGTTCACATTGCCATGTGATTTAACACCAATAGTTCACATCACCATGTGGTTAACACCCATAGTACACATCGTCATGTGACCAACACCCAAAGGGTTTACTAGAGTCAATAATCTAGTTCACATCTCTATGTGATCAACACCCAAAGAGTACTAAGGTGTGATCATGTTTTGCTTGTGAGAGAAGTTTAGTGTACAGGTCTGCCACATTCAGATCTGCGTGTATTTTGCAAATTTCTATGTCAACAATGCTCTGCACGGAGCTACTCTACCTAATTACTCCCACTTTCAAAATGTATCCATATTGAGACTTAGAGTCATCTAGATCGATGTAAAAAGCTTGCATCGACGTAACTCTTTACGACGAACTCTTTTATCACCTCCATAATTGAGAAATATTTCCTTAATCCACTAAGGGTAATTTTGACCGCTGTTCAGTGATCTACTCCTAGATCACTATTGTACTCCCTTGCCAAAATTAGTGTAGGGTATACAATAGATCCGGTACACAGCATGACATACTTTATAGAACCTATGGCTGAGGCATAGGGAATGACTTTCATTCTCTCTCTATCTTCTGCCGTGGTCGGGTTTTGAGTCTTACTAAACTTCACACCTTGTAACACAGGCAAGAACTCCTTCTTTGACTATTCCATTTTGAACTACTTCAAAATCTTGTCAAGGTATGTACTTACTGAAAAAACTTATCAAGCGCCTTGATCTATCTCTATAGATCTTGATGCTCAATATGTAAGTAGCTTCACCGAGGTCTTTCTTTGAAAAAAAATTATGCAAGTATCCTTTTATGCTATCCAGAAATTCTATATCATTTCCAATCAGCAATATGTCATCCACATATAATATCAGAAATGCTACAGAGCTCCCACTCACTTTCTTGTAAATACAGGCTTCACCGCAAGTTTGTATAAAACTATATGCTTTGAAAAACTCATCAAAGCGTATATTCCAACTCCGAGATGCTTGCACCAGTCCATAGATGGATCGCTGGAGCTTGCACATTTTTTAGCACCCTTTGGATCGTTAAAACCTTCTGGTTGCATCATATACGACTCTTCTTCCAGAAATCCATTCAGGAATGCAGTTTTGATATCCATTTGCCAGATTTCATCAAATGTGGCAATTTCTAACATAATTCGGACAGACTTAAGCATCTCTACAAGTGAGAAAATCTCATCGTAGTCAACACCTTGAACTTTGTTAAAAACCTTTTTCGACAAGTCTAGCTTTGTAGATAGTAACACTACTATCAACGTCCGTCTTCCTCTTGAAGATTCATTTATTTTCTATGCCTTGCCGATCATCGGGCAAGTCAACCAAAGTCCACACTTTGTTCTCATACATGGATCCCATCTCAGATTTCATGGCCTCAAGCCATTTCGCGGGATCTGGGCTCATCATCGCTTCCCCATAGTTCGTAGGTTCGTCATGGTCAATTAACATGACCTCCAGAACAAGATTATCGTACCACTCTGGTGCGGATCTCACTCTGGTTGACCTACGAGGTTCGGTAGTAACTTGATCTGAAGTTACATGATCATCATCATTAGCTTCCTCGCTAATTGGTGTAGGAGTCATAGAAACAGATTTCTGTGATGATCTACTTTCCAATAAGGGAGCAGGTACAGTTACCTCATCAAGTTCTACTTTCCTCCCACTCACTTCTTTCGAGAGAAACTCCTTCTCTAGAAAGAATCCATTCTTAGCAACGAAAATTTTGCCTTTGGATCTGTGATTAGAAGGTGTACCCAACAGTCTCCTTTGGGTATCCTATGAAGACGCATTTCTCCGATTTGGTTCAAGCTTATCAGGTTGAAACCTTTTCACATAAGCATTGCAACTCCAAACTTTAAGAAACGACAACTTTGGTTTCTTGCCAAACCATAGTTCATATAGTGTCGGCTCAACAGATTTAGATGGTGCCCTATTTAATGTGAATGCAGCTGTCTCTAATGCATAACCCCAAAACTATAGTTGTTAATCGGTAAGAAACATCATAGATTGCACTATATCCAATAATAGTACGGTTATGACGTTCGGACACACCATTATGTTGTGGTGTTCCAGGTGGCACGATTTTGTGAAACTATTCAACAATGTTTTAATTGAAGACCAAACTCGTAACTCAAACATTTGTCTCTGCGATCAGATCGTAGAAATTTTATTTTCTTGTCACGATGATTTTCCACTTCACTCTGAAGTTCTTTGAACTTTTCAAATGTTTCAGACTTATGTTTCATCAAGTAGATATACCCCTATCTGCTCAAATCATCTGTGAAGGTCAGAAAATAACGATACCCGCCACGAGCCTCAACACTCATCGGACTGCATACATCAGTATGTATTATTTCCAATAAGTCAGTTGCTCGCTCCCTTGTTCCAGAGAACGGAGTCTTAGTCATCTTGCCCATGAGGCATGGTTCACAAGCATCAAAATGATTCATAATCAAGTGATTCCAAAAGCCCATCAGCATGGAGTTTCTTCATGCGCTTTACACCAATATGACCTAAACGGCAGTGCCACAAATAAGTTGCACTATCATTGTTAACTCTGCATATTTTGGCTTCAATATTATGAATATGTGTATCACTATGATCGAGATCCAACGAACCATTTTCATCGGGTGTATGACCATAGAAGGTTTTATTCATGTAAACAGAACAACAATTATTCTCTAAATGAATAACTGTATTGCAATGAACATGATCAAATCATATTCATGCTCAACGCAAACACCAAATAACATTTATTTAGGTTTAAAACTAATCCCGAAAGTATAGGGAGTGTGCGATGATGATCATATCAATCTTGGAACCACTTCCAACACACATTGTCACTTCACCCTTAACTAGTCTTTGTTCATTCTGCAACTCTCGTTTCGAGTTACTACTTGATGTCTACTACACAACCTTCTTCTTGTAGACGTTGTTGGGCCTCCAAGTGCATAGGTTTGTAGGACAGTAGCAAATTTCCCTCAAGTGGATGACCTAAGGTTTATCAATCCATAGGCGGCGTAGGATGAAGATGGTCTCTCTCAAGCAACCCTGGAACCAAATAACAAAGAGTCTCTTGTGTCCCCAACACACCCAATACAATGGTAAATTGTATAGGTGCACTAGTTCGGCGAAGAGATGGTGATACAAGTGGTATATGGATGGTAGATATAGGTTTTTGTAATCTGAAAATATAAAAACAGCAAGGTAACTAATGATAAAAGTGAGCACAAACGGTATTACAATGCTAGGAAATAAGGCCTAGGGTTCATACTTTCACTAGTGCAAGTTCCCTCAACAATAATAACATAATTGGATCACATAACTATCCCTCAACATGCAACAAAGAGTCACTCCAAAGTCACTAATAGCGAAGAACAAACGAAGGGATTATGGTAGGGTATGAAACCACCTCAAGTTATTCTTTCCAATCAATCTGTTGGGCTATTCCTATAAGTATCACAAACAGCCCTAGAGTTCGTACTAGAATAACACCTTAAGACACAAATCAACCAAAACCCTAATGTCACCTAGATACTCCAATGTCACCTCAAGTATCCGTGGGTATGATTATACGATATGCATCACACAATCTCAGATTCATCTATTCAACCAACACATAGAACCTCAAAGAGTGCCCCAAAGTTTCTACCGGAGAATCATGAAGAAAACGTGTGCCAACCCCTATGCATAGGTTCATGGGGGGGACCCGCAAGTTGATCACCAAAACATACATCAAGTGAATCACGTGATATCCCATTGTCACCACAGATACGCACGGCAAGACATACATCAAGTGTTCTCAAATCTTTAAAGACTCAATCCGATAAGATAACTTCAAAGGGGAAAATCAATCCATTACAAGAGAGTAGAGGGGAGGAGAAACATAAGATCCAACTATAATAGCAAAGCTCGCGATACATCAAGATCGTATCACCTCAAGAACACGAGAGAGAGAGAGAGAGAGAGATCAAACACATAGCTACTGGTACATACCCTCAGCCCCGAGGGAGAACTACTCCCTCCTCGTCATGGAGAGCGCCGGGATGATGAAGATGGCCACCGGAGAGGGATTTCCCCTTCGGCAGGGTGCCGGAACGGGTCTAGATTGGCTTTCAGTGGCTACGGAGGCTTCTGGCGGCGGAACTCCCGATCTATTGTGCTCCCCGATGTTTTAGGGTATATGGAGATATATAGGCGGAAGAAGTACGTCAGGGGCGCCACGAGGGTGGAGGGCGCGGCCAAGGGGGGTGGGCGCGCCCCCTTGCCTCGTGGCCTCCTTGTAGATCCCCTGATGTGCACTCCAAGTCTTCTGGGCTTCTTCTGATCCAAAAATAAGTTCCGTGAAGTTTCAGGTCAATTGGACTCCGTTCGGTTTTCCTTTTCTGCAATATTCTAAAACAAGGTAAAAACAGAAACTGGCACTGGGCTCTAGGTTAATAGGTTAGTCCCAAAAATCATATAAAATAGCATATAAATGCATATAAAACATCCAAGGTTGATAATATAATAGCATGGAACAATCAAAAATTATAGATACGTTGGAGACGTATCACTACTCTTAGCAACTAAATGAGTATCAAATACCGAGGGGTTGCTATAAACACTAGTAAAATACACATCAATAACATGTATATCAAATATAGCTTTGTTCACTTTGTCATCCTTCTTATCCGCCAAGTACTTGGGGCAGTTCCGCTTCCAGTGACCAGTCCCTTTGCAGTAGAAGCACTTAGTCTCAGGCTTAGGTCCAGACTTGGGCTTCTTCACTTGAGCAGCAACTTGCTTGCCGTTCTTCTAGAAGTTCCCTTTCTTTCCCTTTGCCCTTTTCTTGAAACTAGTGGTCTTGTTATTCATCAACACTTGATGCTCTTTCTTGATTTCTACCTTCATCGATTTCATCATCATGAAAAACTCGAGAATCGTTTTTGTCCTCCCTTGCATACTATAGTTCATCACGAAGTTCTACTAACTTGGTGATGGTGACTAGAGAATTCTGTCAATCACTATTTTATCTGGAAGATTAACTCCCACTTGATTCAAGCGATTGTAGTACCCAGACAATCTGAGCATATGCTCACTGCTTGAGCTATTCTCCTCCATCTTTTAGCTATAGAACTTGTTGGAGATTTCATATCTCTCAACTTGAGTATTTGCTTGAAATATTAACTTCAACTCCTGGAACATCTCATATGATCCATGACGTTCAAAACGTCTTTGAAGTCCCGATTCTAAGTTGTTAAGCATGGTGCACTAAACTATCAAGTAGTCATCATATTGAGCTAGCCAAACATTCATAACGTTTGTATCTGCTCCTGCAATAGGTCTGTCACCTAGCGGTGCATCGAGGACATAATTCTTCTGTGCAGCAATGAGGATAATCCTCAGATCACTGATCCAATCCGCATCATTGCTACTAACATCTTTCAACTTAGTTTTCTCTAGGAACATATCAAAAATAAAACAGGGGAGATAAACGTGAGCTATTGATCTACAACATAGATATGCTAATACTACCAGGACTAAGTTCATGATAAATTAAAGTTCAATTAATCATATTACTTAAGAACTCCCACTTAGATAGACATCCCTCTAATCCTCTAAGTGATCACGTGATCCATATCAACTAAACCATGTCCGATCATCACATGAGATGGAGTAGTTTCAATGGTGAACATCATTATGTTGATCATATCTACTATATGATTCACGCTCGACCTTTCGGTCTCCGTGTTCCAAGGCCATATCTGTTATATGCTAGGCTCGTCAAGTTTAACCTGAGTATTCCGCATGTGCAACTGTTTTGCACCCGTTGTATTTGAACGTAGAGCCTATCACACCCGATCATCACATGGTGTCTCAGCACGAAGAACTTTCACCACAGTGCATAATCAGGGAGAACACTTATATCTTGATAATTATCACTTATATTGATTGCATGTGATGTTTATCTTTTATGCATCTTATCTTGCTTTGATTGACGGTAGCATTATCTTCTTGTGCTTGTGATCTCCATCTCCGAAGCACCGTCATGATCACCATCGTTACCGGCGCGACACCTTGATCTCCATCGTAGCATCGTTGTCGTCTCGCCAACTTATGCTTCTACGACTATCGTTACCGCTTAGTGATTAAGTAAAGCATTACAGGGCGTTTGCATTGCATACAATAAAGCGACAACCACATGGCTCCTGCCAGTTGCCGATAACTCGGTTAAAAAACATGATCATCTCATACAATAAAATATAGCATCATGCTTTGACCATATCACATCACAACATGCCCTGCAAAAACAAGTTAGATGTCCTCTACTTTGTTGTTGCAAGTTTTACGTTGCTGCTACGGGCTGAGCAAGAAACGTTCTTACCTACGCACCAAAACCACAACGATAGTTTGCCAAGTTAGTGTTGTTTTAACCTTCTCAAGGACCGGGCGTAGCCACACTCGCTTCAACTGAAGTTGGAGAAACTGACACCCGCCAGCCACCTGTGTGCAAAGCACGTCGGTAGAACTAGTCTCGCATAAGCGTACGCGTAATGTCGGTCCGGGCCGCTTCATCCAACAATACCGCTGAACCAAAGTATGACATGCTAGTAAGCAGTATGACTTGTATCGCCCACAACTCACTTCTGTTCTACTTGTGCATATAACGTCTACGCACAAAACCAGGCTCGGATGCCACTGTTGGGGAACGTAGTAATTTCAAAATTTTCCTACGCACACGCAAGATCATGGTGATGCATAGCAGCGAGAGGGGAGAGTGTGGCCACGTACCCTAGTAGACCGAAAGCGGAAGCGTTAGCACAACGCGGTTGATGTAGTCGTACGTCTTCACGATCCGACCGATCAAGTACCGAACGCACGGCACCTCCGAGTTCTGCACACGTTCAACTCGATGACGTCCCTCGAACTTCGTTCCAGCCAAGTGTTGAGGAGAGTTTCGTCAGCACGACGGCATGGTGACGATGATGATTTTCTACCGATGCAGGGCTTCGCCTAAGAACCGCTACGATATTATCGAGGTGGATTATGGTGGAGGGGGGCACCGCACATGGCTAAGAGATCAATGATCAATTGTTGTGTCTCCATGGGGTGCCCCTCTCCTCGTATATAAAGGAGTGGAGGAGGGAGAGGGCCGGCCCTCTCTATGGCATGCCCTAGGGGAGTCCTACTCCCATCGGGAGTAGGATTCCCCCTTTCCTAGTAGAACTAGGAGCCCTTCCAAGTAGTAGGAGTAGGAGAGAAGGAAAGGGAAAAGAGAAGATAAGGAAGAAGGGAGCGCCGCCCCTCCCCCTAGTCCAATTCGGACTAGGCCTTGGGGGCGCGCAGCCTCTCCTCTCTCTTTCCCCTAAAGCCCAATAAGGCCCATCTACTCCCCGGCGAATTCCCGTAACTCTCCGGTACTCCGAAAAATACCCGAATCACTCGGAACGTTTCCGATGTCCGACTATAGTCGTCCAATATATCGATATTTACGTCTCGACCATTTCGAGACTCCTCGTCATGTCCCCGATCTCATCCGGGACTCTGAACTACCTTCAGTACATCAAAACACATAAACTCATAATATAACTGTCATCGAACTTTAAGCGTGCGGACCCTACGGGTTCGAGAACTATGTAGACATGACCGAGACACGTCTCTGGTCAATAACCAATAGCGGAACCTGGATGCCCATATTGGCTCCTACATATTCTACGAAGATCTTTATCGGTCAAACCGCATAACAACATACGTTGTTCCCTTTGTCATCGGTATGTTACTTGCCCGAGATTCGATCGTCGGTATCTCAATACCTAGTTCAATCTCGTTACCGGCAAGTCTCTTTACTCGTTCCATAATACATCATCCCACAACTAACTCATTAGTTGCAATGCTTGCAAGGCTTAAGTGATGTGTATTACCGAGTGGGCCCAAAGATACCTCTCCGACAATCGGAGTGACAAATCCTAATCTCGAAATACGCCAACCCAACAAGTACCTTCGGAGACACCTGTAGAGCACCTTTATAATCACCCAGTTACGTTGTGACGTTTGATAGCACACAAAGTGTTCCTCTGTTAAACAGGAGTTGCATAATCTCATAGTCATAGGAACATGTATAAGTCATGAAGAAAGCAATAGCAACAAACTAAACGATCAAGTGCTAAGCTAACGGAATGGGTCAAGTCAATCATATCATTCTCCTAATGATGTGATCCCGTTAATCAAATGACAGCTCATGTCTATGGTTAGGAAACTTAACCATCTTTGATTAACGAGCTAGTCAAGTAGAGGCATACTAGTATTATGTTTCCGGTTAATACAATTCTAGCATGAATAATAAACATTTATCATGAAATAAGGAAATAAATAATAACTTTATTATTGCCTCTAGGGCATATTTCCTTCACTTGGGGCCTTTTCCGGAGCTCCGTCGGAGGGGGCATTGATCACGGAGGGCCTCTACATCAACTCCATGGCCCCTCCGATGATGTGTGAGTAGTTTACTTCAGACCTTCGGGTCCATAGCTAGTAGCTAGATGGCTTCTTCTCTCTTTTTGGATCTCAATACAATGTTCTCCCCCTCTCTTGTGGAGATCTATTCGATGTAATCTTCTTTTTGCGGTGTGTTTGTTGAGACCGATGAATTGTGGGTTTATGATCAAGTTTATCTATGAACAATATTTGAATATTCTCTGAATTCTTTTATGTATGATTGGTTTATCTTTGCAAGTCTCTTAGAATTATCAGTTTGGTTCGACCTACTAGATTGATCTTTCTTGCAATGGGAGAAGTGCTTATCTTTGGGTTCAATCTTGCGGTGCTTGATCCCATGACAGAAAGGGAAACGACACGTATTGTTTTGTTTCCATCGAGGATAAAAATATGGGGTTTACATCATATTGCATGAGTTTATCCCTCTACATCATGTCATCTTTCTTAAGGCGTTACTCTGTTCTTATGAACTTAATACTCTAGATGCATGCTGGATAGCGGTCGATGTGTGGAGTAATAGTAGTAGATGCAGAATCGTTTTGGTCTACTTGTCACGGACGTGATGCCTATATACATGATCATGCCTAGATATTCTCATAATTATTCGCTTTTCTATCAATTGCTCGACAGTAATTTGTTCACCCACCGCAATACTTATGCTATCTTGAGAGAAGCCACTAGTGAAACCTATGGCCCCCGGGTCTATTTTCCATCATACAAGTTTCCAATCTATTTTATTTTGCTATCTTTTACTTTCAATCTATATCATAAAAATACCAAAAATATTTATCTTATTATTATCATCTCTATCAGATCTCACCCTTGCAAGTGCCCGAGAAGGGATTGACAACCCCTTTATCCTGTTGGTTGTGAGGATCTTATTTGTTTGTGTAGGTACGAGGTGACTCGCGCGTGGTCTCCTATTGGATTGATACCTTGGTTCTCAAAAACTGAGGGAAATACTTACGCTGCTTTACTGCACCACCCTTTCTTCTTCAAGGGAAAACCAACGCAGTGCTCAAGAGGTAGCAACTCTACATTTGTATGTGCACACCCACTAATTTGTTTGTAATCTACTTGTGATCTTGTATGATAGGTATTGATGGTTGCTTCATAAAGTTGACAGCACGGCAACAAATCTTGGCTGCCACAGGAAGAGATGGAAACAATAACATATTTCCCATTGCTTTTGCAGTAGTGGACAAGGAAAATACAGCAAGCTGGTCTTGGTTTCTTACTCAATTAAAATATGCCATTGGTGGTGAGTCAGGCAAGTTTAGCTACTACACTATTATATCTGACAGGCAAAAGGTACTACTCTCTCTACTCCAATCATTGCTTGCATTGCTTATTAATTGTCTTTGTTTATTAATTTCATGCATGGCATTGTTGTAGTATTCTCAAACTATAGTTCATTCAAACAGGGCATTCTTACAGCCATAAACAATGTATTCCCCAATTGCAAACAAAGATTCTGCCTTAGACATATTTATTAGAACTTTCAAACAGCTGGTTTTAGAGGGCAAGAGTTGAAGAAATACATGTATCAGGCAAGTTATTCCTATACTGAGCATGGTTATGTAACAACAATGGAAGGCATGAAAAAGGAGTGTGAGCCAGCTTGGAAATGGCTATCTAGCATACCAAAACATACATGGGCTAGGCATTAAGTGAAGTTTTTAACAAGATGATTCTTGATGTCAGAGCCAAACCCATTAGAACTATGTAGATGGGATCAGGACAAAGATGTTAGTGAAGTTCAATGCAAATAGGACAAAGACTAGATTGCTAAGTGGCAGATATGCCCAACATATGCTGAGAAGCTAGAGGAAGCAAAACATCATTCTAGGTTTTGTCAGTCTATCAAAGATGGACCTGATCTCTTCCAGGTGACAAGTGGAGAAAGCACCTATGCAGTTAACTTGTTGCTCCATACATGTGGTTGTAGGAAGTGGGACATGTGTGGAGTTCCTTGCAATCATGTTGTTTATGCAATCAACAAGGCAAAACTATAGCCAGAAGATTTTGTTCATGATTTCTTCAAGAAACCAATGTATAAGGCAGCTTATAGTCTGATAACCCACAAGTATAGGGGATCGCAACAGTTTTCGAGGGTAAAGTATTCAACCCAAATTTATTGATTTGACACAAGGGGAGCCAAAGAATATTCTCAAGTATTAGCAGCTGAGTTGTCAATTCAACCACACCTGGAAACTTAATATCTGTAGCAAAGTGTTTAGTAGCAAAGTAATATGATAGTAGTTGCAACGGTAGCAAAAGGTAACAGTAGTAAAAGTAATGTTTTTGGCATTTTGTAGTGATGATAGCAATAGAGCAGAAAAGTAAATAAGCGAAGAACAATTAATATATGGAAAGCTCATAGGCAATAGGTCGGTGATGGAGAATTATGGCGGATGTGGTTCATCATGTAACCGTCATAACATAGGGTGACACAGAACTAGCTCCAGTTCATCAATGTAATGTAGGCATGTATTCCGAATATAGTCATACGTGCTTATGGAAAAGAACTTGCATGACATCTTTTGTCCTACCCTCCCGTGGCAGTGGGGTCCTTACGGAAACTAAGGGATATTAAGGCCTCCTTTTAATAGAGTACCGGAACAAAGCATTAACACATAGTGAATACATGAACTCCTCAAACTACGGTCATCACCGGTAAGTATCCCGATTATTGTCACTTCGGGGTTAACGGATAATAACACATAATAGGTGACTATAGACTTGCAAGATAGGATCAAGAACTCTCATATATTGATGAAAACATAATAGGTTCAAATCTGAAATCATGTGTAACACCCTCGATGCGACTATATCTCCCACGTGTCGAGGCATGACTTCGAGGCATAATCGCATTGAAGGCATATGTCGCAAGTTAGGCAATCTTCACAAACATCCCATGTAATATAATTAATAAAAGGGGAGATAACATAGTTGGCTTACACTTGCCACGTCAATCAAGTACATAAATAACATTACATTATTCAAACATTCATGGCCCGACTACGGCGCCAAAATAAAAGACAACCCAACATGCGACACGGTCCCGATCACCCCAACTGGGCACCACTACTGATCATCAGGAAAAGAAACATAGTATCGTTGAGAGTCCTCGTCGAACTCCCACATGAGCTCAAGCGCGCCATCTGGAGCTGTATCATCAGGCCCTGCATCTGGTGTAATAGTAATCTGTGAGCCACAGGGACTCAGCAATCTCGCACCCTCACGATCAAGACTATTTAAGCTTAATAGGTAAGGCAAGGTAAATATATGTGGAGTTGCAGCAAGCGACTAGCATATGTGGTGGCTATCCTATTCGCAAAAGAGAGCGAGAAGAGAAGGCAAGGCGCGAACGCATAACTAAAGAGGGCAGTCCTGCGGCAAACATTACTCCAACACCGTGTCCACTTCCCGGACTCCGCCGAGAAGAGGCCATCACGGTAACTCACACAGTTTGATTCATTTTAATTAAGTTAATGTTTAAGTTATCTACAACCGGACATTAACAAATTCCCATCTGCCCATAACCGCGGGCACGGCTTTCAAAAGTTCAAATCCCTGCAGGGGAGTCCCAACTTAGCCCATGACAAGCTCTCACGGTCAATGACGGAATATACCTCCTCCCGAGACGTTCCGATCAGACTCGGTACCTCGGTTCTTCAAGACACTTCGACAGGTTAAAACTAGACCAGCAACACCACCCAGATGTGCCGACAAATCCCGATAGGAGCTGCACATATCTCGTTCTCAGGGCACACCGGATGAGCAAGACGTTGGGTAGGCCAGCCCAGAGTTGCCCCTGGTAGCCCCGGACATCGCTCGGTTGGACCAACACTCAGAGGAGCACTGGCCCGGGGGGGGCTTAAAATAAGATGACCCTCGGGCTCCGGAAACCCAAGGGAAAAAGGCTAGGTGGCAAATGGTAAAACCAAGGTTGGGCATTGCTGGAAAAGCTTTAATCAAGGCGAAACATCAAGGGGTTCCCATTATAACCCAACCACGTAAGGAACGCAAAATCCGGGAACATAACACCGATATGACGGAAACTATGGCGGCAAGAGTGGAACAAGACACTAGGCGAGAGGCCGAGCCTTCCACCCTTTACCAAGTATATAGATGCATTAAGATAACATGGCAATATAATGATATCCCAACAAGTAAATAATGTTCCAACAAGGAACGGTCTCCAATCTTCACCTACAACTAGCAACGCTATAAGAGGGGCTGAGCAAAGCGGTAACATAGCCAATCAACGGTTTGCTAGGACATGGTGGGTTAGAGGTTTGACATGGCAATATGGGAGGCTTGAAAGCAAGTGGTAGGCATCGTAGCATGGCATAGCAAAAGAGCGAGCAATCTAGCACAGCAAAGATAGTAGTGATTTCAAGGGTATGATCATCTTGCCTGCAAAGTTGTCAGAGTTGCCTGGATCCTCGAAAGCAAACTCAACGGGCTCCTCGTTAGCGAACTCGTCTCCCGGCTCTACCCAAACAAGACAAACAAGCAACAAGGACACAATCAACCACGTGCAAGGATCAAACAAAATGATGCAAGCATGGTATGCTATGCGGGATGCATATGCAAGATATGACAGGAAATGCAAGAACCTGGCCTCAACTTGGAAAACCAAGTGTGCCACTGGAAAGATGAGATGAAATCTCTTGAAAACGATATAAAGATCACCGGAATCGGAGTTACGGTTTGTAATTGGCAAGCGATTCAAATATGACCCCGATCTGCGATTTACAGCAAGTAGCCATCTAAATGCAATGAGATGAACATGCTACAGCACCCAAACATGGCAACAAAATACATGGCAGGGATGCATTCAAGATTCTTAACAGAAGTCTAGCACTGAGCTACGGCCAATTCATCCATTAACAGGTTCAAACAAGCATGGCAAAAATGCATATGGTAAACAGATCTCAGACTTAGTGAAATTAACACTTGTCTGGAATTTCAGATCAGATAGCACTCTTCGGAGCAACAAAACTACATGCTACAGGGCCTGAACATGACAAAGTAAAGCATGGCATGGAGCTACTCAAAGATCTTAACAAAAGTCCCTTAGTGACCTTGAGCCAAAAGGGATCACAAAATACATTTGGAAGCATGTGAACATAGCAAAAACATAATCAGTTTTCAGACTTAGTGAAAACTGGGGCATGCTGAAAACATAACTCAAGTAGGCATGTTTACGAGCTCGATGCACTCCCTACGGAGAAAGTCATGACAAGCTAAGCATACATCCATCAAGAATACACAAAATTCAAGCTAGACATGGCAAGAACAATAGCATAGCATGCACGGATCAACTATAACATCATCGGCAAAATTGCAAACAAGTTGACAATCTGCCCAGATTCACAAAGTAGCAAAAGTAGAGCTCGATTGACTCAAGCTAGGGTGCTCCATAATTGCAAACAAAGACATGGATGGATAGAGCACTACAAGATTAACAAAACATCCTTACTGACCATCCTCAAAAGAGGCACGGATCACTAGGAAACAACATGAACATATGGCATCATGAACTAAACAGCTCAAGGACTTAGTGGAAATGCTAAGTCCCTGAAAACAGAATTACCAAGTGCCTCACTTTGCAAGCTTGTGCTAGTCATCGCACACATCACAAAAATACATGGGTTGCACCTCTGGAAAGATGACAAAACCCTTAACAAAACATATGTAGAGCATCAGGGCATATCATGCACACAACAATCATGGCAAAAATGACAAATGTCTAAATGGAGTAGCAGATCTGACAAATATCTCAAGTAGCCTTCTTCTAACAGCATTTCGAGCATCAAGATGAACTCAAATGAAAATGATGCAATGGAATGAAATGATGTAATCTCTGAGACGAACATTTTGATATGCTATATGCCCAAATCGGAGCTACAGATGCAAAGATACGATGCCATGAACAGGAGCATATGGACTAGGAAATTCCGGGGACTTAGGCAAAAAATTAGGTCAACCCTGATATTTTCAGATCTGAATCGGGGGCACGCGGATCGAGGTGGCCGGACTCTCGCCGGAGTAGGAGGGAGAGGCCGGCCGGGGCTTGCCGGCGAGGGCGCGGGGCCGCGGGGTCGGCGCGGGATCCGCCGGCGACGAGGAGGGCGAGGCGGCGGGGTTGATGGGGCGGCGCGGCCGGAGAAGGTCGCCGGCGCGGGGCGGCGGAGCTGCGCCGGCGAGGCGGAGGCGGCGGCGCGGCGATGTACTCCGGGCGCGGCGGCGGCGCGAGGTAGCGGACGAGGGCGGCGCGGGCGAGGCGGCTTTGGCCCGGGCGCGGCGCGAGCGGGCCGGCCACGGGCCCGGCGGGCTTCGGCGGCGAAGGGGAAGTGGGGCGGCGGCACGGCCAACGGGGCGGCGACACGTGGCAGCGGACACGGCGGGCGGACACGTCCGTCGGTGGGACTTGTGTCCGGCGCGCGCGAGGTGGCGGATCTAGGGTTTCGGGGGGAAGAGGAAGAAGAAAATGGAGGGGGTCTTTATATAGGCATAGAGGGAGCTAGGAGTGTCCAAATGAGGTGCGGTTTTCGGCCACGCGATCGTGATCGAACGCTCTAGGAGATGGAGAAGGGTTAGGTGGGTTTTGGGCCAACTTGGAGGGGTGTTGGGCTGCAACACACACGAGGCCTTTTCGGTTCCTCGGTTAACCGTTGGAGTATCAAACGAAGTCCAAATGGTACGAAACTTGACAGGCGGTCTAGCGGTAGTAACCCAAGGCCGCTTGGCAAGTCTCGGTCCAATCCGGAAATGTTTAATCCCCACACACGAAAGAAAGGTAGAAATGATCACCGGAGGAGAACGAAGCGCCGGAATGCAAAACGGACAACGGGGAAAAAGCTCGAATGCAAGAGACTAACACGTATGCAAATGCAATGCACATGATGACATGATATGAGATGCATGACAACGATAACAACACACGGAGACAAAGACCCGAACCCGAGAAAATAAAATAACTTAACGCCGGAAACGGCAAGAGTTGGAGTACAAATTGGGTAAGTTACATCCGGGGTGTTACAACACTCCACCACTACGAAAGGATCTCGTCCCGAGATCTAGGACTGAAAGAACGTCGGGTACTCAGAACGGAGGTGATCCTCGTGTTCCCAGGTAGCTTCACGGTCGGAATGGTGTGACCACTTGACTTTGAGGAATTTGATTGAGTTGTTGCGAGTCTTGCGTTCAATCTCTTCAAGGATAGCAACTGGTGTTGGAAATATGCCCTAGAGGCAATAATAAAAGTATTATTATTATATTTCTGTGATCATGATAATTGTCTTTATTCATGCTATAACTGTATTATCCGGAAATCGTAATACACGTGTGAATACATAGACCATAATATGTCCCTAGTAAGCCTCTAGTTGACTAGCTCGTTGATCAACAAATAGTCATGGTTTCCTGGCTATGGACATTGGATGTCATTGATAACAGGATCACATCATTAGGAGAATGATGTGATGGACAAGACCCAATCCTAAGCATAGTACAAAGATCGTGTAGTTCGTTTGCTAGAGCTTTTCCAATGTCAAGTATCTTTTCCTTTGACCATGAGATCGTGTAACTCCCGGATACCGTAGGAGTGCTTTGGGTGTATCAAACGTCACAACGTAACTGGGTGACTATAAAGGTGCATTACAGGTATCTCCGAAAGTGTCTGTTGGGTTGACACAGATCGAGACTGGGATTTGTCACTCCATATAACGGAGAGGTATCACTGGGCCCACTCGGTAATGCATCATCATTATGAGCTCAAAGTGACCAAGTGGTTGATCACGGGATCATGCATTACGGTACGAGTAAAGTGACTTGCCGGTAACGAGATTGAACAAGGTATTGGGATACCAACGATCGAGTCTCGGGCAAGTAACATACCGATTGACAAAGGGAATTGTATACGGGGTTGATTAATCCTCGACATCGTGGTTCATCCGATGAGATCATCGTGGAGCATGTGGGAGCCATCATGGGTATCCAGATCCCGCTGTTGGTTATTGACCGGAGAGTCGTCTCGGTCATGTCTGCTTGTCTCCCGAACCCGTAGGGTCTACACACTTAAGGTTCGGTGACGCTAGGGTTATGAAGATATGTATATGCAGTAATCTGAATGTTGTTCGGAGTCCCGGATGAGATCCCGGACGTCACGAGGAGTTCCGGAATGGTCCGGAGGTAAAGAATTATATATAGGAAGTGCTGTTTCGGGCATCGGGACAAGTTTCGGGGTTATCGGTATTGTACCGGGACCACCGGAGGGGTCCCGTGGGCCCACCGGGTGGGGCCACCTGTCCCGGGGGGCCACATGGGCTGTAGGGGGTGCGCCTTGGCCTACATGGGCCAAGGGCACCAGCCCTACTAGGCCCATGCGCCTAGGGTTTCCACCAAGGAGGAGTCCAAGTGGTGGAAGGCACCCCGAGGTGCCTTGGGGGGGAGGGAAACCCTCCCCTGGCCGCCGCACCTAGGAGATCAGATCTCCTAGGCTGCGCACCACCCCCCCTTGGCCCTCCTATATATAGTTGAGGAGAGGGAGGACTTCATACCACAGCCTTTGGTGCTTCCCTCTCTCCCCGTTACGTCTCTCTCTCGTAGTATAGGCGAAGCCCTGCTACTGTGACGCCCTGCATCCACCACCACGCCGTCGTGCTGCTGGATCTTCATCAACCTCTCCTCCCCCCTTGCTGGATCAAGAAAGGAGGAGACGTCATCCGTTCCGTAAGTGTGTTGAACGCGGAGGCACCGTCCGTTCGGTGCTTGATCATCGGTGATTTGAATCACGTCGTGTTCGACTACATCATCCCCGTTCTTTGAACGCTTCCGCTCGCGATCTACAAGGTACGTAGATGCATCCAATCACTCGTTGCTAGATGAACTCCTAGATGGATCTTGGTGAAACCGTAGGAAAATTTTTGTTTTCTGCAACGTTCCCCAACAACTGGGTGCTCATGATAGGAGAGATCTTCTTGGAGCTCAATGTCCTCGAAGTTGATGATGCGGTCAGGAGTCTTGAAGCACTTTCAGAGCTGAGAGACATGGAACACATCATGAACATTTGCAAAGTTTGAAGGAATCTCGAGTTGATAGGCGAGGTCGCCTCTCTTGCTGACAATCTTGAATGGTCCCACGTATCTGGGGGCAAGCTTCCCTTTGATACCGAAGTGACGAGTACCTTTCATAGGAGAGACGCGGAGGTAAACATGATCTCCGATCTCGAAAGCCAAATCACGGTGCTTACTATCATAGTAGCTCTTCTGACGGGATTGGGCTGCTTTGAGGTTATCTCGAATGACTTCGCACATTTCTTCTGCCTCTGTGATTAAGTCATTTCCCAAAAGCTGACGTTCACCGGTTTCAGACCAGTTGAGAGGGGTACGGAACTTCCTGCCATACAGAATTTCAAATGGGGCCTTGCCTGAACTTGCTTGAAAACTGTTATTGTAGGAGAATTCGGCATATGGAAGACAATCCTCCCATTTCATGCCGAAGGAGATCACACAAGCCCTGAGCATATCTTCAAGAATCTGGTTGACACGCTCGACTTGACCGCTAGTTTGAGGATGGAAAGTTGTGCTGAAGCGGATGTTGGTGCCCATGGCCTTCTGAAAAGAATCCCAAAACTTGGAGGTAAAGATGCTGCCACGGTCTGAAGAGATCACTTGAGGAATACCGTGCAGAGAGACAATTCGAGAGGTATAGAGTTCCGCCAATTGAGCTACAGTGATTGACTCTTTGATAGGCAGAAAGTGAGCCACTTTAGTGAGTTTGTCAATGACAACGAATATAGCATCATTGCCACGCTTGGACTTTGGAAACCCAGTCACGAAGTCCATCTCAATGTGGTCAAACTTCCATTCTGGAATGGCAAGAGGTTGGAGGAGACCGGCTGGCCTTTGGTGTTCTGCCTTCACTCTTCTGCAGACATCACACTCATTCACGAACTGAGCAATCTCGCGCTTCATTCGAGTCCACCAATAAGCCTGCTTAAGGTCCTGATACATCTTCGTGCTCCCAGGGTGGATGGAGAGAAGAGAATTGTGAGCCTCGTTCATGATCACTTTATGAAGGTCACCTTTGGGCACAACAATACGATCCTCGAAGAAGAGAGTATCCTTGTCATCAAGGCGGTAGCACTTGTACTTGGGTTGACTCTTGGCAATCCCAATCTTCACCATTTTCACCATAGCATCAAGAAGCTGGGCTTGGCGAATCTGGTCTTCTAAGGTAGGAGAGACTTGAAGGTTGGCGAGGAAACCTTGAGGAACAACTTGCAGATTAAGTTTGCGGAAAGCTTCACAAAGCTCGGGTTGATAAGGCTTGAGAATTAGACTGTTGCAGTAAGCCTTCCTGCTCAATGCGTCAGCAATCACATTGGCCTTTCCTGGAGTATACTCGATACTCGGATTATACTCTTGAATCATTTCGACCCATCAAGTCTGCCTGAGGTTGAGATTAGGCTGAGTGAAGATGTACTTGAGACTCTTGTGATCAGTGAAAATGTCCACGTTTCTTCCCAATAAGAGATGTCTCCAAGTCAAAAGAGCATGCACAACTGCCGCCAACTCGAGATCATGAGTGGGGTAGTTCTTCTCATTAGGCTTCAACTGGCGAGAGGTATAAGCAACAACTTTCTTCTCTTGCATCAATACTGCGCCAAGACCTTGGAGAGAGGCATCACAAAAGACCTCGTACCGCTTGGATTCATCAGGCGGAGTCAGAACTGGAGCAGTGATCAATTTCTCTTTCAAAGTGTTGAAAGCAATGTCACACTCCGGAGATCAAACGTACTTGACGTGCTTCTGGAGAAGATTTGAGAGAGGCTTCGCAATCTTAGAAAAGTTTTCAACGAATCTTCGACAGTAGCTTGCGAGACCGAGGAAGCTACGGAGTTGCTTCACGTTCTGAGGAGGTTCCCAATTCACAATTGCAGACACCTTCTCAGGATTCACGGCAATGCCCTTGGCAAAGATGATATGACCAAGATAAAGAACCTCATCGAGCCAAAATTCGCACTTGGAGAACTTGGCGTAGAACTGGTGTTCCCTCAGCTTGTCGAGTACCAAATGCAAGTGCTTGGCGTGATCTTCCTTGTTCTTCGAGAAAACTAGAATGTCGTTGAGATAGACCAAAACGAAGTCATTGGTGTAGGCGTTGAAGATGAAGTTCATCATACGAGAGAACGTCGGAGGAGCGTTGACGAGGCCAAAAGACATGATAGTGTATTCATATGAACCATAGCTTGTCCTGAAAGCCGTTTTGGGAATATCTTGCTCACGGATTCGAATCTGATGATAACCCATACGGAGATCAAGCTTGGAGAATACTTGGGCACCTTTGAGTTGTTCGAACAGCTCGTTGATGTTGGGAAGTGGGTATTTGTTCTTGATTGTCTTCTTGTTCAATGGACGGTAATCAACACAAAGTCGGTCCGTTCCATCCTTCTTCTTCACAAAAAGAACACCACAACCCCACGGAGAAGAACTAGGCCGGATGAGACCCATTGTTTCTTGAACATCGAGTTGCTTCTTCAGCTCCTTCAACTCTTCAGGTCCGAGCTTGTAAGGACGCTTGCACACACGTTCCGTGCTAGGCTCAAGATCGATGACGAATTCAACTGGCCGGTGCGGAGGCATTCCTGGAAGCTCTTCTGGGAAGACGTCTTGATATTGGCAAACGACTAGAATCTGCGAGATAGCATCCAGTTCACCCTTCTCATTGAGAGAAAACAGACGGATAGTATCATCACGAGCGGCAAAGACAATTACATCCTCAGACGAATGAGTCAATTGAATTTGCCTGGCTGCACAATCGAGATGCGCCTTGTGCTTAGTAAGCCAATCCATTCCGAGAATAAGATCAATATCCGAGTTACCAAGAACCATTGGGGAAGAAAGAAACTTGTAATCGCCCAACGTGATAGTAATATCCGGAGCCATCATTTTGGTGTTCATGAACAAACCCGGAGAAGAGACCGCTATCGGCTTAGGCAAATCAATAGTATGCACATCATGCATGGATGCAAAAGGCTTCGATAAAAAATATAAAGATGCAAAAAGAACTCTTGCGGGAATGTCATTAACAGGAAGGTTACCCATAATCACATCTGGCGAGTCCTCTGCCTGAGCTGCATTCAACAAGTTAACCTTGGCGGACTTGGTGTTATGCTTGACCATAGCTGTACTTGCCGATCTCACAGGAGGAGGAGGAGGGAGGCGCCTCTGGTTGAAACACTTGTTGGCATAGTGACCCTTCTGTTGGCACTTTTTGCACGTGACCTCTGAAAGCGGACGGTGGTACGGAGCACTCAATCTTGGAGCTTGAGACGAAGTCTTGTTCTGAAAGCCGGGGTTGGGGGGGTGGGAAGAACCACTGCCACCTTTGCTCTTCTGCTGATACGGCTGACGGAACGGAGGAGGAGGAAGCCAATACTTCTGCTGCTTGGCCACTTGAGTAGAGGAAGAAGGAGTAGTGTCTCTGACTCGCTTCTTGGAAGCATCACACCTCAGTTGAGCGGCCTCTTGCTTCAGTGCCATGTTGTAGAACTCATCGTATCTCAAGGGCTCAAAGAGAACAAGAGCTAGCTGGATTTCTTCTCTGAGACCACCCCTGAACTGGTATATCATGCTCTTCTCATTAGGGACATCCTGCTTGGCAAAGCAGGCGAGCTTCTGGAACAACTTGTTGTAGTCATAGACAGACAAAGAGCCTTGCTTCAGGTTGCGGAATTCCTCACGCTTGCTTTCAGTCACGCTCTGAGGGATGTGATGAGCTCGGAAATCTTGACGGAATTCATCCAAGGTAATCACACGTCCACCTCTGGAATCCTTGTACTACTGGAACCACTCTGCAGCTTGATCTTTGAGTTGGAAGGAAGCGAACTTGACGAAGTCCTCAGGCCTGACGTTACTGCACTCGAAATGCTTGCACAGATCCACAAGCCAATCGTCAGCATCGGTTGCCTCAACACAATTGCTGAAAGTCTTTGGCCCATTAGCAAGGAACTGGTTGAGTGTAGCAAAGTGATTCTGATTGTTGCCTTGGTTCCCTTGGTTGCCTTGATTGCGCTCTTGAAGAATTTGCATGATCAACTGCGTGTTTGCATTGGTTGCGGCCATCACAGCTTGCCATGCTTCCGGAGGAGGTGGAGGTGGTGGCGGATCTTGATTCTGATTCTGATTGGTGCTCTTAGCGGGAGCCATCCTGAAGAGGTTGACCACCGTTAGCACATAGACAGATAAAATGAAGCTGAATCCAACGGAATGAAAATTGCAACATATAGTCTTCACATCCGAACAAAATGAACGAATGCATTCCTCTTGAAATGGTCACATATCCATAAATTGAGAAGCCACTTAGAATTTAGGTAGAAGAAATAAAACAACAAGGTACGGATCAAGAACGAATAATCGGTAAGAAATCCCAATCTCAAACCAATATCCGTGGAAGAAGAACTAGAGCTACAAGAATTCCCACCTATGAAACTCCCGAACCTTTCCGATTATGCAATCAGGTGTTGGGGATACAGGGGAAGCATAATATCTCACCCAAACTAGCAAATCCTACATCCAGCTGTATCCATCCTTCAACACATAACCAAGAAAAACTTCGGAAACCATCTGCCTCAACCTTCGAAAAGAATCCGTTACACAAGTTATGGCGATACTCCTGAACTCCCGCCCCAGTACTGGGTGGCGTCGAGGTTATCTCACCAACGGACTGCATAAAAGAGATTTTCGATGTCGGCGTACTAAACTCAGGTATTCCAGAACTGCAACAATAAAATTATGACGATAACACCTCAGAGCTCAACTCCCTGGGACACTTCCACAAAACCCCTGACAGGAGGCACCAAGACAGTGTTCTCATCATAAAACCATCGCAACGATTCCAAGATACCCGCGTGATCCTAAAAAAAATTTAGTGAAATTTGAGAAGAGAAGAGTCAAAACTCTACGTCGGGATGCCTTACCAGAGCGATGAGGAGACTGGGAAGTAAAAAGAATTCCTAAACTCTCCGATATATAATTCCTAAATGACTCAAAACATTTTTCTAGACACAACTCGGCCGCTAAAAACGATCAAACAGTGGGGCTCCTAAGGTCGAGGAAGGCTCTGATTACCAACTTGTAACACCCTCGATGCGACTATATCTCCCACGTGTCGAGGCACGACTTAGAGGCATAATCCCATTGAAGGCATATGTCGCAAGTTAGGCAATCTTCACAAACATCCCATGTAATATAATTAATAAAAGGGGAGATAACATAGTTGGCTTACACTCGCCACGTCAATCAAGTACATAAATAACATTACATTATTCAAACACTCATGGCCCGACTACGGCGCCAAAATAAAAGACAACCCAACATGCGACACGGTCCCGATCACCCCAACTGGGCACCACTACTGATCATCAGGAAAAGAAACATAGTATCGTTGAGAGTCCTCGTCGAACTCCCACTTGAGCTCAAGCGCGCCATCTGGAGCTGTATCATCAGGCCCTGCATCTGGTGTAATAGTAATATGTGAGCCACAGGGACTCAGCAATCTCGCACCCTCGCGATCAAGACTATTTAAGCTTAATAGGTAAGGCAAGGTAAATATATGTGGAGCTGCAGCAAGCGACTAGCATATGTGGTGGCTATCCTATTCGCAAAAGAGAGCGAGAAGAGAAGGCAAGGCGCGAACGCATAACTAAAGAGGGCAGTCCTGCGGCAAACATTACTCCAACACCGTGTCCACTTCCCGGACTCCGCCGAGAAGAGGCCATCACGGTAACTCACACAGTTTGATTCATTTTAATTAAGTTAATGTTTAAGTTATCTACAACCGGACATTAACAAATTCCCATCTGCCCATAACCGCGGGCACGGCTTTCAAAAGTTCAAATCCCTGTAGGGGAGTCCCAACTTAGCCCATGACAAGCTCTCACGGTCAACGACGGAATACACCTCCTCCCGAGACGTTCCGATCAGACTCGGTACCTCGGTTCTTCAAGACACTTCGACAGGTTAAAACTAGACCAGCAACACCACCCAGATGTGCCGACAAATCCCGATAGGAGCTGCACATATCTCGTTCTCAGGGCACACCGGATGAGAAAGACGTCGGGTAGGCCAGCCCAGAGTTGCCCCTGGTAGCCCCGAACATCGCTCGGTTGGACCAACACTCAGAGGAGCACTGGCTCGGGGGGGCTTAAAATAAGATAACCCTCGGGCTCCGGAAACCCAAGGGAAAAAGGCTAGGTGGCAAATGGTAAAACCAAGGTTGGGCATTGCTGGAAAAGCTTTAATCAAGGCGAAACATCAAGGGGTTCCCATTATAACCCAACCACGTAAGGAACGCAAAATCCGGGAACATAACACTGATATGACGGAAACTATGGCGGCAAGAGTGGAACAAGACACTAGGCGAGAGGCCGAGCCTTCCACCCTTTACCAAGTATATAGATGCATTAAGATAACATGGCAATATAATGATATCCCAACAAGTAAATAATGTTCCAACAAGGAACGGTCTCCAATCTTCACCTACAACTAGCAACGCTATAAGAGGGGCTGAGCAAAGCGGTAACATAGCCAATCAACGGTTTGCTAGGACATGGTGGGTTAGAGGTTTGACATGGCAATCTGGGAGGCTTGAAAGCAAGTGGTAGGCATCGTAGCATGGCATAGCAAAAGAGCGAGCAATCTAGCACAGCAAAGATAGTAGTGATTTCAAGGGTATGATCATCTTGCCTGCAAAGTTGTCAGAGTTGCCTGGATCCTCGAAAGCAAACTCAACGGGCTCCTCTTTAGCGAACTCGTCTCCCGGCTCTACCCAAACAAGACAAACAAGCAACAAGGACACAATCAACCACGTGCAAGGATCAAACAAAATGATGCAAGCATGGTATGCTATGCGGGATGCATATGCAAGATATGACAGGAAATGCAAGAACCTGGCCTCAACTTGGAAAACCAAGTGTGCCACTGGAAAGATGAGATGAAATCGCTTGAAAACGATATAAAGATCACCGGAATCGGAGTTACGGTTTGTAATTGGCAAGCGATTCAAATATGACCCCGATCTGCGATTTACAGCAAGTAGCCATCTAAATGCAATGAGATGAACATGCTACAGCACCCAAACATGGCAACAAAATACATGGCAGGGATGCATTCAAGATTCTTAACAGAAGTCTAGCACTGAGCTACGGCCAATTCATCCATTAACAGGTTCAAACAAGCATGGCAAAAATGCATATGGTAAACAGATCTCAGACTTAGTGAAATTAACACTTGTCTGGAATTTCAGATCAGATAGCACTCTTCGGAGCAACAAAACTACATGCTACAGGACCTGAACATGACAAAGTAAAGCATGGCATGGAGCTACTCAAAGAGCTTAACAAAAGTCCCTTAGTGACCTTGAGCCAAAAGGGATCACAAAATACATTTGCAAGCATGTGAACATAGCAAAAACATAATCAGTTTTCAGACTTAGTGAAAACTGGGGCATGCTGAAAACATAACTCAAGTAGGCATGTTTACGAGCTCGATGCACTCACTACGGAGCAAGTCATGACAAGCTAAGCATACATCCATCAAGAATACACAAAATGCAAGCTAGACATGGCAAGAACAATACCATAGCATGCACGGATCAACTATAACATCATCGGCAAAATTGCAAACAAGTTGACAATCTGCCCAGATTCACAAAGTAGCAAAAGTAGAGCTCGATTGACTCAAGCTAGGGTGCTCCATAATTGCAAACAAAGACATGGATGGATAGAGCACTACAAGATTAACAAAACATCCTTACTGACCATCCTCAAAAGAGGCACGGATCACTAGGAAACAACATGAACATATGGCATCATGAACTAAACAGCTCAAGGACTTAGTGGAAATGTTAAGTCCCTGAAAACAGAATTACCAAGTGCCTCACTTTGCAAGCTTGTGCTAGTCATCGCACACATCACAAAAACACATGGGTTGCACCTCTAGAAAGATGACAAAACCCTTAACAAAACATATGTAGAGCATCAGGGCATATCATGCACACAACAATCATGGCAAAAATGACAAATGTCTAAATGGAGTAGCAGATCTGACAAATATCTCAAGTAGCCTTCTTCTAACAGCATTTCGAGCATCAAGATGAACTCAAATGAAAATGATGCAATGGAATGAAATGATGTAATCTCTGAGACGAACATTTTGATATGCTATATGCCCAAATCGGAGCTACAGATGCAAAGATACGATGCCATGAACAGGAGCATATGGACTAGGAAATTCCGGGGACTTAGGCAAAAAATTAGGTCAACCCTGATATTTTTAGATCTGAATCGGGGGCACGCGGATCGAGGTGGCCGGACTCTCGCCAGAGTAGGAGGGAGAGGCCGGCCGGGGCTTGCCGGCGAGGGCGCGGGGCCGCGGGGTCGACGCGGGATCCGCCGGCGACGAGGAGGGCGAGGCGGCGGGGTTGATGGGGCGGCGCGGCCGGAGAAGGTCACCGGCGCGGGGCGGCGGAGCTGCGCCGGCGAGGCAGAGGCGGCGGCGCGGCGATGTACTCCGGGCGCGGCGGCGGCGCGAGGTAGCAGACGAGGGCGGCGCGGGCGAGGCGGCTCTGGCCCGGGCGTGGCGCGAGCGGGCCGGCCACGGGCCCGGCGGGCTTCGGCGGCAAAGGGGAAGTGGGGCGGCGGCACGGCCAACGGGGCGGCGACACGTGGCAGCGGACACGGCGGGCGGACACGTCCGTCGGTGGGACTTGTGTCCGGCGCGCGCGAGGTGGCGGATCTAGGGTTTCGGGGGGAAGAGGAAGAAGAAAACAGAGGGGGTCTTTATATAGGCATAGAGGGAGCTAGGAGTGTTCAAATGAGGTGCGGTTTTCGGCCACGCGATCGTGATCGAACGCTCTAGGAGATGGAGAAGGGTTAGGTAGGTTTTGGGCCAACTTGTAGGGGTGTTGGGCTGCAACACACACGAGGCCTTTTCGGTCCCTCGGTTAACCGTTGGAGTATCAAACGAAGTCCAAATGGTACGAAACTTGACAGGCGGTCTACCGGTAGTAACCCAAGGCCGCTTGGCAAGTCTCGGTCCAATCCGGAAATGTTTAATCCCCACACATGAAAGAAAGGTAGAAATGATCACCGGAGGAGAACGAAGCGCCGGAGTGCAAAACGGACAACGGGGAAAAAGCTCGAATGCAAGAGACGAACACGTATGCAAATGCAATGCACATGATGACATGATATGAGATGCATGACAACGATAACAACACACGGAGACAAAGACCCGAACCCGAGAAAATAAAATAACTTAACGCCGGAAACGGCAAGAGTTGGAATACAAATTGGGTAAGTTACATCCGGGGTGTTACATCATGGCACTCGGGCCCTAGTGACAAGCATTAAGCATAGCAAAGTCATAGCAACACCAATCTCAGAACATAGTGGATACTAGGGATCAAACCCTAACAAAACTAACTCGATTACATGACAGATCCCATCCAATCCATCACCGTCCAGCAAGCCTACGATGGAATTACTCACGCACGGCGGTGAGCATCATGAAATTGGTGATGGAGGATGGTTGATGATGACGATGGCGACGGATTCCCCTCTCTGGAGCCCCAAACGGACTCCAGATCAGCCCTCCCGAGAGGTTTTAGGGCTTGGCGGCGACCCCGTATCGTAAAACGCGATGAATCCTTCTCTCTGATTTTTTTCTCCCCGAAACACAATATATAGAGTTGGAGTTGAAGTCAGAGGAGCTCCAGGGGGCCCACGAGGTAGGGGCGCTCCCCCACCCTAGTGGAAAGGTGGTGGGCCCCCTGGCCTTCATCTTTTGCAGGTGTTTTTTATATTTTCCAAAAAGTTGCTTCGTGAAGTTTCAGGTCATTCCGAGAACTTTTGTTTCTGCACATAAATAACACCATGGTAATTCTGCTGAAAAGAACGTCAGTCCGGGTTAGTTCCATTCAAATCATGCAAGTTAGAGTCCAAAACAAGGGCAAAAGTTGGAAAAGTAGATACGACGGAGACGTATCATAGTCCAACAAGTTTCCCCTGTGCCTGGGCCTGATTTGTGGCCAAAGACTAGAACCCCTGACATTGAACCACCAGTGTTCAAAGAAAAGCCGGGAAACAAAGAGACAAAGAGGAGAAAGAGCAAGTTTGAAAAGCCAACTCCAAAGGATACATCTAGGATGGCAACTTTCACTAGTAGCAATTGCAATAGGACTGGGCATAGATACACTAGTTGCAAGCAAGCTCTTAAACCAGCCCTAGCTATGAGAATGAACCAGCACCAGGTAACTACTGTTGTAGGTTTTTGTATAATTTCACATACTAGTTTCTAACATTTGTATGTTGTAATTGCAGGAAAACAGGAGAGATGATACACTCAGAACTGTATCTGCTCCTGCTCCCATGCCACCAAGGAGAAGTGTTCCTTCTGCTCCTGCTGCTGCTCAAACTGCAGCTCCAGCTCCACCAGCTCCAAGGGCTCCAAGGGCAGCAAGGAGAGCTCCTTCTGCTCCTGCTTTAGCTCCCAGTGCACCAAGGAGAGCTCCTTCTGCTCCTGCTGCAGCTGCAGCTCCTCCTGCTACAAGGGCAACAAAGAAAGCTAAAACTACAAGGACTGCAACTTCTACTGGTGGTGCTGGTCCAAGTTCTTCTACTGCTGGTGCTGGTCCAAGTTATTCTACTGCTGCTGCTAGGCCAAGAGGAAGAGACAAGTTCATCCCCCCAAGAATTGCAGGTAGTGGAAGAGTGAGGAAGCCATCCTTTAAGATGTCTGAATGGTTCAACTGTTCTCAGGAGAGCAGGTGAAGTTGTGTTAATTTGTGGTGAGCTAATGATGTTCAAAACATCTGCATTTTGGTTGTGATGACACCTTTCATGTAAGGTACCTAGTGGACTTGTTGGGCTGTGATGAAAACTTGTGTTGCTTCTGGTTAGCTATTGATGTTCTAAACATCTTTATTCTGGTTGTGATGAGTACTTTCATGTAAGGTACCTAGTGCACTTCTTGGGCTGTGATGAAAACTTGGAGTTGCTTCTGGTTAGTTGTTCATGTTCAAAACATCTTTATTTTGGTTGGGTACTTTATGGTTAGCTATGGCTCCTATTTTTCTTATTGTTTGCTAATAAGTGTGATGAATGTGGCTACTACTGTGATCCAAGATAAGCTAATTCCATCATCTAGGGTGCCTTGACATCGACGGTATCCAAGATAACCTAATCCCATCATCTAGGGTGCCTCGACGTCGACGGTATCCAAGATAACATAATTGGATCATCTAGGGTGCCTCGACATCGACGGTATCCAAGATAACCTAATTGGATCATCTAGGGTGCCTCAACGTCGACGGTATCCAAGATAACCTAATTGGATCATCTAGGGTGCCTCGACGTCGACGGTATCCAAGATAACCTAATTGGATCATCTAGGGTGCCTCGACGTCGACGGTATCCAAGATAACCTAATTTGATCATCTAGGGTGCCTCGACATCGACGGTATCCAAGATAACCTAATTGGATCATCTAGGGTGCCTCGACGTCGACGGTATCCAAGATAACCTAATTTGATCATCTAGGGTGCCTCGACGTCGACGGTATCCAAGATAACCTATTCCATCATCTAGGGTGCCTCGACGTCGACGGTATCCAAGATATCCTCATTCCATCATCTAGGGTGCCTCGACGTCGACGGTATCCAACATATCCTCATTCCATCATTTAGGGTGCCTCGACGTCGACGGTATCCAACATAACCTCATTTGATCATCTAGGGTGCCAAATGTGATAACAAACCAAGTAAGTCACTAACATAGTTAACATCATGACACCATGCATAGTTAACATCATACTTAACAACATAGTTAACATCATGACACCATACTTCAAAGCTTACAAGACATAGTTCAAGACTACACCCTACTTCAAATACTACAAACTGCCACTGGTTCACACATTACAAGCCATAGTTCAATGCTTGAAACTTAAGATAATGACCCACATGGTCAGATTACAAATCACTCTTCATCACAAATATCCTTGATGTCCTTCAGCTTTCTCTTGTTCTTGTCACTAGCTTTCACAAGATCACCAATGTGAAACTCCAAATTCCTCCTCTCGGTGCTTAACTTTTCCTTCTCCTTCAAATGAGCAAACTTCAGATTCCTAATCACATTACCTTGGGCAACATGAATGCTCTTCAACTGGTCAACCTTTTGCTTCTGTTCTTTGTTCTCAGCATCCATTGCACCCAGCTGTTCCTTCAAAGCTGACATTTTTTTGTCCAAAGGAGGAGTGATCTCCTCATGTTCACCTTGTTGGACTTCATTTTCCTTGGGAATATTGTCCTGGGTATCAAGTAGGTTGTTCACATCCTCAACAAGCTTCTCATAAGTCTCCTGTAGCTTGTTCTTCTGTGATGTGAGATTGTGGACAGGTGATGAATGTTCCACACATGCCATCCTATTAGCACGCTGGCAATCCTCATACATAAGCCATAGTTTGTGAAGAGCATTCTGCGGATGCTCTGGCCACTCCTCATCTACCCATTGAACAACACCACAACTGCTTGCTTCCTGCAAAACAACAAGTACAAATGCATTTACTTCCTTTTGCACTTCACTTCTATTCAATTCAGTTCAAAACAACTATAGTATAGTGCACATGCACAATTCAGCACAATTCTGAATTTATATCTGAATTTTTAACAGCATAGTAGACTGAATTTACTTCATTTATACCTTAATTTTTAACAACACAATTCAGTTCAATTCATTTACTTCATTTATATCTATGAACAATGCACATCACTTAGTCACTCAGTCACTATGGTATGGTACATGACAGTATCTTTAACTAAACTACTGGGTGAACAGTGAACATGAACAATGAACAGTGAACATGAACAATAAATAGTGCATACGAACAATTTATAGTTTCTTCACAGGTTTTTTCTAGCACTCACATCACTCATTCCACAGGCAATGAACCTCCTCCCAGTGCTAATCCCTTCGAAGCAAACATGCCTCTTCGCCGGCTGGCCATGCTCACACATCACCATCACCTCATCGTCAACACCGGAGTAGTTCGGGTCCTTGATTGTAGCCGGGATCTAGATCAACAAAACAAACGCACAAAATTCATCTCATGGGTTCAAATCAAGCATGAAAAACAAAATCCCCAAATCAAAACCCTAGCTCAAAGAACTATATGGAAGCAGTACACATCACTGACCTTGATAGGGGAGCCGCCTGAAGAGTACTCGTAGCCCGATTCCTCGCTGGCATCGCTCCACGAAACCATGGCGGACGGCGGCGAGCTAGCTTCTCACCGACGGCGACCAGAGCCAGAGAGAGGGGGGAAACAGAGGAGAGGGGCGAGAAAGAGAGGGTGCGGGGGTCTGTCTGGCGAGCACCGACAGGACCGACCGGCGCGACGTCTTGACCGCTTTGGTCCTAACGGCGCTGTTTGCCTGTCCGTCATGCCACATCAGCGTTTTCGGGGCCCACCTGTCGGAAAAGAGATCAAACGAGGCTAAACGGCTGTTCAATGCTTTTTGCAACAAGTTAAAAGATTTTACGGTGTTTTTTGCAACAGATTAACGAGTTGGTAGTTTCCTGCAAACCTAGCCACAAATGTGGTGGTTTCTTGCAATTGACTCTGGTGGTGGTCATAAATGTTCTTCTCCGGATTCGACGGAAGGCATGCAGTGGAATACTCTCCAAGGAAATCGATGGTTGGCATGGACCAGATGCACCTCCATCCTTTCATTCTGATTGTACACTATAATTTGGCGCAACAATTATAATTTATAGTTTTAATAGTGAGCTATCATCCATGGGTTGTATAAATGGTAGATCAATTGAAGACATTAACATTACTCAGTTAGTAGGTCACAAAGTACGAAGAAAATGATTTGAATAGATAAAGCATATAACCTTGCTTCAGATATAAACGTTTTCAGCATTCATGCATCAGATACACCTTGCTTCCACCCAATCTCACACTTACATTTTGAGACTGAACACATGTATCATCAGAATACTAAACGCTCATTGCACTGTACTAGAAAAAAAATACATGTAACAAAACTGTTTAAAGAAACAAAATGATGCACGCCATATATTTATTTTTACCCCTGACATTGCAACCTGCGTAAATCCCAAACAAAAGGTGAATCTGATCCGCTGTGCAATCAATTCAGAACTGGATAATCACTGTCGAACATACCACTAACTGAATGCCTAGCTGCAAACCAAAAGAAGTAAAAGGGCGTGATTACTGAGATACTCTAGCTAATAAGAAGTTAGGCATTAATAGATTAAAATAAGCCATTAAGTCTATGAGATTATGCTACCATCCATCAGCTGGTCCGGAGGGGCGTGTCATATAAGATGCACCAATTACTGCTTATGTCGCAGAAGTTGCACCATTACAGCTGCCATCAAAGACTGCAATCCAGACTAATAGTTAATGAGAGATCTGGATTGCCCCTTATTAGTTTCAAGGTGTTTGATCTTTTCCCCTCCTCCAATGTGGAGATTTCAAGCTTTAGGGTCTCATTCATCTCCCTTTGACTGGGTGGACTCACCGAAAACCCACTCTGCTCGCCGGAGCAGATCAAACTCGAAGGGGAAAATAACAGACAGTTAACTGAAGAAAGAACAGAGCACTCACAAACAGTTATCTATTTTTCGGAGTGGTTTGGCTTCACCAGGCCCTCCGCTCTTTCTCAACCTGTTGACAATGCAACAGTTCCACAGGACATGCATTGCTGCATAGTGCACACCCATTGACCCATACCACTCAACATCGGCTACAACTTTGCTGATGGCTGACGTTTGAGGAATGAAATGGATAGCCTAGACAGGAGTCTTTTTTTATGATCATATCAGGAAATCATGTTTTGTCATCTTTACCAAGAAACCTGTCGAATTCGGGATAGGCAATTTATTTGATGCACATATGCATCCAAAAGCAGGCTTAATATTTGCCAGCAATAGTTAGTCTCTATGCAACAAGGTATGCCAGCAGGCACAAAGACAAACAAAAAAACACTCTTGGTTTCTCCGGCAATCCCTCCCCAACAAGGTAAGCTGTTTAATTATAAATTGCGAGTCCTCACCGGTCACCACCTCCATGACAAGAGCAAAGCTCCATAGCATTCTGTATATATATCCTCCCTAAGCTAGCACCCAAACATCATCAAGAAGCTTCACGACACCGATTCAATGGCATCCAACTCCTACCCCTTGTTGTTGGTGCTGCTGGCACTCTCGGCCCCGCTGGCCGTCTTTGCCGGCGACCCAGACATCCTGGCCGACTTCGTCGTCCCAGCAAGCATCAACCCGACGAACATCACCGGTGACTTCTTCACTTACACCGGCTTCCGCGACATAAGCACGCCGGTGTACGGTTTCACCTTGACCAAGGCCACTATGATGGAGTTCCCAGCCCTGAACGGTCAGAGCGTGTCCTACGCCATGCTCACATTCCCCCCGGGCTCCGTCAACCCCACGCACACCCACCCACGCGCCTCCGAGCTGCTGATCATCGCCCATGGCGCGCTCTCCGTTGGGTTCATCGACACCGCCAACAGGCTCTACACCCAGGACCTGGGCCCAGGCGACATGTTCGTGTTCCCCAAGGGGACGGTGCACTACCAGTTCAACCAAGGGAACAGCACCGCCACGGCGCTCTCCGCATTCGGGAGCGCCACGCCTGGGCTCGTGTCTGTTCCCCTCGCTGTGTTTGATACCGGCATCGACAACGCCGTCCTCGCCAAGTCGTTCAAGACTGACGAGGCGACCATCCAGAAGCTCAAGGCAGGCCTGGCTTTCCGGTGCTGTTAACTAATCGCTTGATACCTGCCTACCATGCTGTGTTCTGAGTTTGGGATTTATATAATTCCAGACCCCTGCAAAACTGCAACAACCAAATATAGGTAAATAAAAGGCAAAGTGGGTGATCTTACTGAAAATAAGGTTTATTATATCAGACAACCAAACCGATTTAGTACTGTAGTACACACCACGTCTTTGTCCAGATACATTCTGGACTGGGTTCATGTGAAATGAAAATTGATTTGATATGGAATTGGACTTTAGAAATACAATTGCATGGGCCAAAGAAAAGCAGGTCACCTCTTTTAACCGAAGAAAATACCAGTTCATTATAAGCTGACGAAACTTCCAAAGGCTTTGATCTGACAGTAACTGCAATTTTCAAATAAAAGTGTATGACAGAAAGATTTCCAAACCAGTGTGTTATCCCTTCTCTAAGAAGGTAATCCATATAGCAGAGGAGACAAGCAAAACCATCAAGGATCTGGAGTCTGACTATAGTTGCATATATAAGATATAACTTAGAACTTGGTGTTTTCATCTAAAATTATTGGAACTATTGGGAAAAATGCAGATAGGTAGCACTAAAGTGATATATCCAAAAGCTCAATTTGTAATATTAGGTATGAAGACCTCTATGTGGATGCTAACAAACAACGACCGAAATAGCAAAACTGTAATGTCATGCAAGTTCTAGGCAGGACAGTATACAGATTTGTAAAATGCAAGGGGATTTCTCTGAGAAGTAAAGCATCTGAGCCCTACAGAAGTTGCATCATGTGGTAAAAAGTACAAACAAAACAGTGAAACTAATTCTGTGGTGCCTATTGCAGGCAAGGCAAGACTCTTGCAAAACTGCAACAACCATATAGCTAAATAGAAGACCAAGTGGATAATCTGAAGACTGAAAATAAGGTTTATTATATCAGACAAAGCAAACAGATTTGGTACTATATTACGCACCCTCTGCCCAGATACATCATCCTCTGGACTTGAGAAATAGAATTGTACTGGCCAAAGAAAAGCAGGAGATCCTTTTTTTTACCAAAGAAATATACAGGTTCAGTATAAGCTGACGAGACATATTTTGGATCACACAAACCAAAGGCTTTGACCTGGCAATAAGTGCAATTTTCAAATCAAAGTATATGATAGAAAGATTGCCATACCAGGGCGTTCTCCCTTCCATACCAGGGTAATCAATATTGCAAAGGCAAAACCATCAAGGATGTGGAGTCTGACAGTAGTTGCATAAGTTGTAACTCGGTGTTTTCATCTACGGAGGTGAAACTATCATAAAAAATGCATGATAGCTAGCAACAGATTACAACCACTCAGCTCATTTTGCTATTTGGTGACTGGTGTATTCTAGGTAAAGCAATTAGAAACAAGTAGAAACCAAGCAGCATCAATTAGGATTTGGAAGCGAACAATATAGGCATGAATCCACCTTCACCTACACGATTTTTCAAGGGGAAATCCATGGAAAAAGGCAATGCAGGCAGGTAAAAGAAGAGGATAGCAGTGTAGACATGGAAACCAAAAGGACTGATTTAGAAACAAAGAATTTGGGTAAGAGATGTCCCGTCTAATTTGGACTAGTGTGTTACAATTAAAGCTAGTGCTCCAAATGCATGTGGGGCAAGATTATTTTCTCGAAGCAGACAATTGATTACATAAATAAATATATTTCAAATGATATGTTGTGTAACATCAAATGTTAAGGCGCATTAGGTCAGGAATCAGGAGCAAGCCACAACAAATCCCTAGATCACCATGCACTTGCTCACCTGAACCTACACCAGCAAAAGCAGACTGCACATCCATCGCGACATGCTAAAGAGAGGATCTCCCTGGCACCAGGATCTTCGTACAGGGAGCTTGAAAAGAAGTATAATTCTAAAATTTGTGCAGAATGACAGATCATATTGATTTCAGCTACGCAATGATAACATTGTGCAAAAATGCAACAGAATTCACTTAGCCGCTTAACATAAACCTCTCAGCTCATTTTGCTGTTTGGCGACTGGTGTATTCTAGATCAAGCAATTAGAAACAAGTAGAATTCACCTTCACCTACACGATTTTCCAAAGCAAGACTCCATGGGAAAAGGCAATGAAGGCAGGTAAAAGAAGAGTATAGCAGTGCAGACATGGGGGAAACCAAAGGATTGATTTAGAAACAAAGAATTCAGGTAAGGGATGTCCCGTTTAATTTGGGCTAGTGTGTTACAATTAAAACTAGCGTCCCAAATGCATCTGGGGCAAGATTATTTTCTGGAAATAGACAATTGATTACACAAATAAATATATTTAAAAATAATATATTGTGTAACATCAAATGTAAGGCACATTAGGTCAGATAGGTCCCACTATTCAGCAATATTATTTTCAGGTTCGACGCTCATAACATAATTTATATGACAAATAATTGAAGCGAAAGGGCTTTGCGCAATGAAATATGCATGTGCTCTCGTAAAATGTGGGAATAAATAGTGGATACCTGACATAAAGTTCACTACGATCACTTAAGAAATAGCTTTAGTTGCAAACGAACAACATTATGTACTTGAATCTATCAAATACCAAACATTGTTTCTGCCTTTCCATTATCATATTAAACTGGAAAGATGTTTCTGCATGTGCCACTCATGAACCTTGAAATATATGGCCGCCATGCTGTTAATTGAATTGGAGTACCATAGTCCTTACACAAGGAAATGTAATACCATTTGAGATGGCATACAAAAATCAAAGGAGTGTTTGAAGTGGTATTTAAGTAAGCAACATTTGCAACGGCATGTAAAATGATTTAGGATTTGCAGTGTCACATAAAAAAAATTACGTACATTGAATGAATAATCAGCTTATAATCTCAAGAAAGCAAAATGTACTTGGATCTTCACAAAGAGGTTTTACTCAACAACAAAACATAAGCTCTACTTGTCAACCTGCCCAAGAAATTTGACACATAGTAATCCTTAACTAGCATAGAAAATGAAACTGCGCATATAGAGGAACAACATGGAAGAGGTCATTCACAAACATTACAGTTACAAACATATGCCTATCATTATCAGCGGTTGGACAGAAAGCAACTAACTTTCTGAGGGTAAGCATAGGCTGAAATGAATGCCACTGCCACCTGTTTCTTTTCAAGCATACTCAGGGTTACAAAGTTGCATACAAAAGGAGTTGTTACCATCAACTATGCAGAACACGATTTATAAGGTAAGTCAACATGAAGACCAAACCTGATTACTTGGAATCAGGTGGCATAGCAACCTAATAACCTAACCTGCCTACTTGACACTTGATACAACCAACAGCAAGAACCATCTTCATGCTGCAGCTTTGTCAACGATGTACTGCAAAAATATGAAGTCGGAGTTAGTGAGAGGTCAAGATGAGATACAGTATCTTTGATCACATCTAATTCGACCAAGTTTATGATACAAAAGCTAGATGATACCTACAATTTTGATAAGCAATCAACTGTTAACTTCATCCTGTTGAGCAATATAGCTTTTGCTTCACTTTGTTTTTCTAGCCAGGAAAGTTTCAGGCACAGATGCTGGATCAAGTTCCCAGTAACCACAGAGTTTGTCGCCTTCATTTGTCATGCGGTATGAAGGAATCTGATGTGAGAACATCATCATGTCACTTCTTAGTATTTTCAAGCCACTTGTAGATTCACCCTTCCTCTCTAGCATGAATACAGTACTAAAACCATCCACTTTTGTGAGATAGGACAATGTTAGAGAGGCAGCAGAAATCTCCAGGACCTCCACAAGATCATATTCACAGCTTTTAAAATTTTCAAAGCTCCAGCCACGATTCCAGTTCTTGTATACAGCCCATACCTGGCCAACACGAGGAAGAATTTCATACTTCTTTCCTTTACTAACCGTTGTCACTTCCATGATATGAGAGAAGACACTTGTGCAATCATAGTTGTCACTTTGACTGCTAACTCTGAATATTCCACAGCTAGCAGTTAGACCATTTTTCACCAAACGCTTCTCCGTCTCTCCACATGGACAGTACTCAAGCCATCTTATGCGGATTGTGAGGTCATCTTGATCAACTTTCTTTATGAAGGCATAGTACTTTGGGAACTTGTCGGTCTCACAATAGAGTGCCCAAATTTGTCCACTCTTGAAATTGTCAAATGACCTTATATCACCAAAGTTGAAAAACTCTGGTTCAGGATACACAAAAGTTGCTGGAGATTCAGATTGAAAGCTATCATCCCATTGGTCAACAGTATGAGCATCAATTACAGAAGCCTCTGAGCCATTATCGTGCTTGCCATCTGCATTGATATTTGGTTTCTTCACTCCATTGTGAACATTACCTTCATTTGTAGCAGTGCTATCCAGACCCTCTTTGGTCTTACCAGCAGGCATTTCACACTTAAAAGAGTCTCTGGTAGACGAAACATTGCCTCCAATATTACCTTCTTGAGTGCTACTCCTGTTAAGGTCTGCAGACGAAGATGCTTCTTCCATGTTAGAAGGCATAGATGCAGGATCCAGCTCAAGGGCGCCATTAGGGATATGTGGCTTATCAACTTCTGACAACCTATGAAAAGGGATGTTGTGTGAAAACCTTAGTGTGTCACCACCAGGAATCAAATATGGTTCTTTCTTGTCCGACCGCACAAACAGGCTAACAAAACCTTTAACCTTTACTAAGGGAGTGACGAATGTGCCAATGCCCACAGCAAAGTCTGATTTTATTTCTACAATGTCATAGCTGTAGTTCTTATGGTCACTAGAACTTGAACTCTGGTTGATGTCACATCTCCTCAATAGGGCCCATACTTCGCCTTTCACTGGATAAATCTCATAGCTGTTTCTCTTCTTTCCTTTTGTCCAAGAAACTACATGGGAAAACATTTTTCTATCTTCTGTTAAGATTGTTTTCCCAATTCTGAAACGACCACAAGCAACAGGCATGTCCTTAGAATACCATGCCTTCTCAGCATCATTCAGAGGATCAAACTCTAGCCAACTGAACCACAACATGAAGTTTTGGTGAACCTGCTTAATTCGAGCATAGTACCTTGGCATGAAATCACTGTCATCATAAACAGCCCATATTTGATCAGCTTTGAATTGAGTTGCATTCCTATTTTCCTCAAAGTCATAAAATTCTGGATCTGGATACGAGACATCACCGTCACAAGGAATACTATTGACCACAGAACTAGCAACGCCATCTCTTCCAGAGTTGCGCATTTCCTCTTTTTTGCTTGCTCCTTGTTTCTCATCCAAGCCATTGACCACCTCCACATTTTCATTTGGAGTCTTTGTAATTGGAATACTGCATGCTTGTGTGGTGTACACATTACCATCTTCGTGTACTGTTCCACCATTCTTGTAAGCATTGCTTGAAGAGTATCCTGTCCTTATCCTTTTGGCCACAGGAGAATCATGAATATTATCACTGCCTTTTCTACAACCACCACTGCCATCTTCATTACTGACATTATTTTCCTGCTGGCTTGATCTCTGAGGATTCTGCCCTGTTTTCACTGCACCATTAGCATCCTTCATTATCCCTTTTCCCATGTTTGCAGGTGAAACTTTATCAGAATTTGCAAGTGGTGACCCAGTTCTGCTTGAACCATTTTCTTTATTAAGTGATGCTCTTGGTACATTCATGTTAGTACATGTCCTGGCATTAGCTGTGACATTACTGTCTGACATTCCCATACTGTTAAGATTAATTGATCCTTCATTAAAACTGGGTTTCTGCAACTGAACTTGCTGATTAACAGGAGAAGTTTGCTGACTAGGAAAATGCTGAGACTGTATTCCCCTTTTCTGCATGTTTGTCGGTGAAAGTTTAGCAGAAGACACAAATGGCAATTCAGTTCTATCTGCACCATCTTTTTCTTTGAATGCTGCACTTGATACCTTTGTGCTTTCTGTGGCCTCTTTACTGTTAGGATCGCCTAGACCCTCAGAGCTCATAACATTTGTTGGTACTGCACTGGTTGGACGCCTCTGAGACTGCTGTCGTTGGTCATCAGTTGGAGTTTGCTGATTAGGAACATCCTGAGATTGCTGCGCATATGGCGATTCAGTTCTACCTGCACCATTTTGTTTTTTGGATGGTGCTCTTGATACTTTTGTGCTATCTGTGGCTCCTTTATTGTTAGGGTCACCTACACCCTCAGAGCTCGTGGCATTCTTTGATCCTGCACTGGGTGCACGTCTCTGAGAGTGCTGTTGTTGGTTAGCAGCAGGAGTTTGCTGATTAGGAACATTCTGAGATTGCTGTTGCTGGTGAGCGGGATGGGTCCAACCAGGAAAACTCTGATTGTTTTGTCCCTGGTTAGTAACATGAGCTTGCTGACTAGGAGGGAACTTTTGCGGCTGCATCCCATATCCACTCCATGGATTGTCCACTCCAGCAGGAACAGGTTTCTTGGACAAATCATAGGCAAGGAAAGACCTTGAACAGATTCGGCAGAGGACAAACCTCATAAGCAAGCTAGAAGGATACTGGTATTTTGTTCCACAAGTCAAGCAAATAGTCCAGAAACTGGATAATCCACTTGACTTTCCAGCCTGTTGCTGTGGATTCTTCTGGGTTTGTGGAGCACCAAAGTTCTCCTTGTTATCCTTCTTATGAGCAGGATCAGTTTTCTTTGATGCCCGTGCCCGCTTCTTTGGCATTGGGGCAGAAGTTGCAAAAACTGCTTTCCTTTTATTGTCATGGGAAGAACGTTTTACATGGTCTGTCAGTGTCATGTAGGCTTCACCAATTAACTTAAAAGCAGCTTCAGCACCCGCAAATTTGTTCTTATCTGGATGAAGTAAAAGAGCAAGTTTGCGGTACTGTTTTTTAAGTACCATGTCATCTGCAGTTGGTTCTACTTGAAGAATTCCATACCAGTCTGTCTCCCCATTGATCTTAACAGAAGAAGAGCAATGAACTTCACAAACAGCAAGCAGCTGAGAAATATTTTCAAGGCCAGGAAAAAGCTGGTGAGCCTTGAGAGCCATCTTTTTGGCACCAGGAAAGTCTGCTTCATGCAGCTTTCTTTCAGACACATCCTTGGCTCTTGAAGCTTCTTCCTTGTTGCATTCCATTGTGGTGAACCAAGGAACAGAAATAGGCACTAAACTTGTGAAGTACTCTAAACAAGAACTCTATAATTCGTCTTTATCACAATCCTGCATAAGAATGACAAGATAGTTTTATTACCAACAATATCACTTGGACACAGAATTTCTGCTATGTGAAAGTGTGCAAGAATTTTTTTCTAACTTTAGAACTTGGCAACCTTAAGGTGAAAGAAAAAGGTAACACAAAATGTCTTGAGAATGAGCGTGTCATAGCCTCATAGGTGATAAGTGTCTAGACTTGTGTAGCATGTCATTGTGTCTCTGAACTTGCATAAGTATAGGTGCAAATCATACTTAAATAGCAATTGATGATCATGTAGTACTTTGAATATATTTAGGCTAGGCTCTACACAAATCAAATGAGGAGCCTGTAAATGTCCAATGACATTGTAAACTTCTTTTTATCCAAATATTAATCATCCAGCTGTTCTAAAGTTTTAGTACATCTTTTACCACAGTGAAAACCCAAAGAACTCCCAAAAACAAGGGTCAAGACATGGAGGCAACCTCTTTATATAATAAGAGTAAATTACTCTTTAGCTAACCAGACTTGTTCAAGTGTGTCATATAGGTTACTGTTCTCTAAATGTGCACCTCTGGGTCACTAAACTAAATTAAGCGAGTCACTCAACATCACCAACATGCCATGTCATCATTACCACACCACATCAGATGAGTGAGTCAGAGTAGTTATGTGTGGAAGCCCATGTCTGTTCTGCGTTCTTAAACTTCCCGTATACCCACATGGCCATATGTGGCCACCACTGAATAAAAACCTGTTCTAATTCCATGTTCACCCTATCTCCTTGATTCTAGCCAAATAACCCTCTATTTCCAAAGATCCCTTCCCCATCTCACATCATTTTTTCACTGAGAAACAATCTCTCACCAAATCCACCATCATCTTAACTACAAAAGGTCTAGCATTAGTACCACCAAAACAAAAGAAGAGTGCATCGTACTCTGTTCCTGATTTGTTTCATTACCCACCCATTCCCTACATACATATCGGTTTATTGGAGTGAAATAAGCCAACACAAGTGCCTGATTCGGTCACAGCATTTCGTTGAGCAGCTGAGGGACTTCCTCGCAAGTATCCAGGCAAGAACAGGCACAGCGCCCAGAAATCCAAAAGAAACAAAAGCATGCTGAGAGAGAAAGAGGAGGGTGGGAAGCAAGAAACGTACCGGGCATGATGGCAGCAGATGAGGCGGTGACCTGCTGATTCTTGCAGCACGCAGTGGTGGGAAATTTCTGCAAAGGGAACACCAACTGAAATGCTCAAAAAGTATACAGCACACATGTTTCCTTTATGCTCTTCTTGCCTAAAGCAACACGAACTCATGATAAGTTTCATCATAAACGAGCCAAACAACTACAGCACACAGCATATTGTCATAGGTTGAATAGTAAAAAAAAACAAGGCATGCAAGGGCACTCCCATGCTCCATACGTAACTATGCCAAGTTGCCGACACACCCATTCAACATGGCATGGCTGTTACGTGCAGTCAACCATTTAATTTAATTTAGTGATCTAGATGTGCAAATTACAAGGATGGTGACATATTTGACACACTTTAATATGCTAAGTAGCCTAGAGTGTAATCTGCTCCTTAATTAAGCTGAGACGCTGACTCGTCTATTGCCAAGATTCCTTCCCCTTCCCACATCAATTTCTTTTCACTGAGAAACAATCGCTCCCAAAATCCACCATCATCTTAACTACAGAAGGTCTATCATTAGTACCACCAAAACAAAAAGAAGAGTGCATGGCCCTCTGTTCCTGATTCGTTTCATTACCCACCCATTCCCTACAGACATCGGTATATTGGAGCGAAATAAACCAACATGTGTGCCCGATTCGGTCACAGCATTCGCCGAGCAGGTGAGGGACTTCCTCGCAAGTATCCAGGCAAGAACAGGCATGGCACCAGAAATCCAAAAGAAACAAAAACACCCTAAAAGAGAAAAAGGTGGGCCGGAAGCAAGAAACACACCAGGTACGATGGCGGTGGATGAGGCGGTGACCTGCTGATTCTCACAGCACACAGTGGTGGGAAATTTCTGCAAAGGAAACACCAACTGAAATGCTCAAAAAGAATACAGGTGTGCATCTTTCCTTTAAGCTCTTCTCGCCCAAAGCAACATGAACCCATGATAAGTTGCATTCATGATTAAGCCAAACAACTACAGCACACTGCCTAACTATACCCTGTAGAATACAACTTAGATATCAAATAATGCTACTCCCTCCGATCCAAATTAATTGACGCGATCTCTACACAATGTAAGTAAGATACTGTATAGAGTTGCGTCAATTAATTCAGATTGGAGGGAGTAAAATAAATCTCAAATTTTAAGCATGTCTTATCAGCTTAGCCCCCTCAGGATTATCCTTCAAGCTCCGCCACTGCTCCGTACATAACTAAGCTAATTTGCCAGCACAGCCATCATGGTTTTTATGCGCAGGTCACCCATTTAATTTAGTTTAGAGATCTAGATGTGTCTTTAAAAGGATGGCAACATATTTGACACACTTCAATATGCTTACAAGGGCGGGAACTGAGTAACGCACCAGGCACAATGGTGGCGGATGAGGCGGTGACCTGTCAGTTCTTGCCGTGCGCAGTGGTGTGAAATTTCTGCAAAGGAAACACCAACCAAAATGCTCAAAAAGTATACAGCATTCATCTTTCCTTTAAGCTCTTCTCACCGAACGCAAGATGAACCCATGATTAATTGCATTCATAATTGAGCCAAACAACTAGACATCACACTGTCTAACTATATCCTTTATAATACAACTTAGATATCAGATAATGCTCAAAAATTCTCAAATTTTAAGCATGTCTTGTCAGCTTAGCCTCCTGAACACTCTCATCTGAGCTCCGCCACTGCTCCATACATAACTAAGCTAATTCGCTGACACACCCATCAAAGCTTATTATGTGCAGCCACACATTTAATTAAGTTTAGTGATCCAGATGCGCAAATTAAAAGGATGGTGGCATATTTGACACACTTGTGCAATATGTTACGTGAGCTAGAGCGTAATCTGCTCTTTAATTTAAGCTGAGAGGCTGACTCCTCTGGTGCCGTGACCCCTGCCCCTTCCAGCACCATCTTTCCCCCAGTGAGAAAACATCTCTCCCCAAATCTACCATCATTTTGTCACTAGTACAAAATGTCCATCATTAGTACCAGCAAAACAGAGGAGAAGCGCATTGTCCTATGCTCCTGATTCATTTCACTACCCATCCATCCCATTCCCTACAGACATAGCAATAGATCTGGGCAAAATAAAGCACAGACATCCACGACTCAGTCACCGCATTTCATCGAGCAGGCGAGAACAGGCACGGCAGCCAGAGACCCAAAAGCAACAAAAACGCACTGAGAGAGAAAAAGGAGATGACTACAAGGGCGGGAACTGAGAAACGCACCGAGCACAATGGCGGTGGACGAGGCAGTGACCTGTGAGCTCCTGCCGTGTGCAGTGCCGGGATGTTTCTGCAGAGGAAACACCAACTGAAATGTTCAAAATGTGTACGGCAGGCATCTTTCCTTTATGCTCTTGTTGACAAAGCAAGACGAACGCATGATGAGTTTCATTCATAATTGGGCCAAACGACTGCAGCACACAGCATATGCCCGTAAGGTTGAATAAAAGAAAAAAAACAAGGCACTGTAAGGGGGCTCCCATGTTTTGTACCCATGGCAGAGCTTCCCTGTGACCAAGGGGGGCTTGGCCCCTGCCTAATCTAGCTTACATGTATCCTTAATAATACAATTTAGATATCAAATAATGCTGAAATTTGAAGCATGTCTAGTCAGCTTAGCCCCCTCAGCATCCTCGTTCGAGCTCCGCCACTACTCGGCGCATAAACATGACTAGGCTAAGTTGCTGACACACCCATTCAGCGTGGCAAGGTTGCTATGTGCAGTCATTCATTTAGTTTAGTTCAGCTTAGTTATCCAGATGTGCAAATTATAGGGATGGCGGCATATTTGACACAATAGTTCAGTGTGCCGCGATCCCTGCCCGTTCCCGTACCATTTTCCCCCGGTGAAAAAGCATCTATCCCCAAATCTAACATCCTCTTAATAACTAGTAGTACAAAGTGGCTGCCATTAGTAGCAGCAAAACACAGGGGGGCCGCACTGCCCTCTACTCCCGACCCGTTTCATTGCCCACCCATCCTATCCCCTGCAGACACGGCGACAGATCGGGGGCGAAATAGACGACGGCCGACCCCGATTCCGGCGCGGCATTTCGTCGAGCAGGCGAGGGCCGCCCTCGAACCCGCCCCCGCGCGGAGATCCAAAATCAGCGCGCAGACTCGCCGGGAGAGAAACGGGGATGCCCGCGGGGGGCGGCGCGGCGGGAACCGAGGAACGCACCTGGCGGAGCGGACGGGGCTGTGGCCTGCCGGCTCTCGCCGCGCGCGGTGGCGGGCGTGGGCGCGGCGGAGTGGAGGGTCGGAGTCGGCGCCCTGGTCCGTGGCTTCGCGCGCCGTCTGGGCGTGGGGAGGTGGCGGCAGATGGGTGTGGTGGTGGTTTTGGGGGTGAGGTGGGGATTTTGAGGGGTGGGAGGAGGGAAAGGGCGCGCGGTTTCCCTCCCCTCCCGGCGAAGAAAACATTTCGCCTCCGCGCGCTGGCGGCTGGCGCTACAGCCAGGGTGTGGATCCACAAGGAAAATTCAAGACCCCGGAGGCACGGATGGAGCGGCAACCAACCAAACCTGGCCAACTGGGCCGACCGCCCCTACATCCCGCCTTCAGCGAGGGCCTACGGAACCCTCCTCTCTGAAGGCGAGAGCGAGATGGGCCGGCCCAGTAGCGCGGGAAACCACAGCATCCCTTTTCTCGCTTCTTTATTCCCTTTCCTGATTTGCTTTCTATACTTTATATAAAATATTTTAAATATGCATATTACAAACAAAACTCTACAAGGAACATTTGGGAAATGTTAAAACGTGTGTAGAGAAAATGCTTGTCACACATCCAAAAATGTGTATCAAAAATTGATCACGTGTTTACAAAATGTTAATCGAGCCTTTGAGATAATTTTAACAGGTATTTGGAAAATGTTGATCAAGCATTCGAGAAATTTTAAAATTTTATAGCAAAAACAATGTTGACACTGTATTAAAAAATGGTGAATTTTTTTATCATGCATATAAAAATGTTGAAAAAGTATTTGAAAATGTTGAACATGTATTGGAAAAATGTTAAACTTGTATTTGAAAAATATTAATCAAACATTTTCAAAAAAATGATAAATGTGTGTAGAAAAAAATGATGACCATGTATTCAAAAAATATAAATCAAACATTTGAAAGATGTTAAACATGTATTAGAAAATTGTATTAGATATATTAAAAATGTGTATGGCAAAACAATGAAACCTGAGATAAACAATAAAGTGATGAAAAAACAAGAAGGAAAACAAAACCGAAAAAAAAACATAAACTAAAGAAAAAACATAGTGAAATCGAGAAAGAAAACCGAACAAAAACAACGAAAAAGAAATAAAATGAAAAATAATGAAAACCGTGAAAAATGGAGAAACCATGGTGGAAAACCAAAAAAACGGAAAACACAGTGCAAACCAGCTCATTTCGCCTAAAGTAGGCCACCTCCAACTAGCCTAGCACGAAACGGGCACGAGCCAAGTGGCTATGAGCGTTCTTGATCACCCTGGAAACTAGGGTTCGATCCCTGGGTCCCCCATTTTCTTCTTGAATTCGAACAAGTATTGAAAAAAATATTGAACAAGTATTTAAAAAATGTTGAATGAGTATTAAAAAATGTTGCACAAGATATAAAAATGTTGAACAAGTATTTAAAATGTTGAATAAGTATTTGAAATGTTAAATAAGTATTTGAAATGTTGAACGAGTATTTGAAATAATTTAAATAAGTATTAAAAATGTTGAGTAATTTTTTGAGAAATGTTGAATAAGCGTTCGGACAATGTTGAACAAGTATTTAAAATGTTGAATAAGTATTTGAAATGTTGAACGAGTATTTGAAAAAAGTTAAATAAGTATTAAAAATGTTGAGTAATTTTTTGAGAAATGTTGAATAAGCGCTCGAACAATGTTGAACGTGTATAAAGAAATGTTAATCACTTATTAAAACTATTATTGACATATACGAAAATGTAGAATGAAAACGAAAACAAACATAAGAAAAAACATTCGACACGAAGAGAAGATGTCTATGCCCAGCCTCCGGGGGTCCACGCACACACGCAACACTCGACATGAAGAGAAGATGATAGCCCCGGAACTGTCGCGCAACACCATTCCGGCGATTGCCGTCCCTATACGTGGGCAATAGGAGCCGTCCATGTTCAGTTTCGTCCAACCGGTCGCCGACAACATCCACCTCGCAGAAACTCTTGAAGATGTAGGTGGGTGAAGTATAGGTGTTCTGGGCTGCACTGAATCCACCACCTGCTTCCCCTTCACCGGGTCATAGTTGGGTGAGTTCTGGAGGCCAATCAAAGAGTCAACATAGCCGAGCAGAATACGTCGAGATGCCTCCATCAGCGGTGCAGGTTTATCGTGCGTCAACTCATTCCGGACATGCCAGCAGCGTCATAATGTCATCATCAGCTCCATCTGCTGCGTCTCCGGCAGGTAACAGAGAGCTTGGGCAAGCCACTCTGTACCCATTCATCGAAAGCTCGCCGCCGTTGGAATCCTCCATTGCTTGGCCATGGCTTGCCATAGCGCCACCGCCCTCGAACATCTACAAAAAGCATGAAAAGTATCCTCCAGTTCAGTAGCACAGAGGGGGCATTTGCCAGAGATTTCCAAGCCTCGTCGTTTTTTATTAACCCATGTGGGTAAGCAGTCGGTGATCAATTGCCAAACAAAGGTGCGAACCTTAGGAGGAGCAGGGTACATCCAAATAAAAGCCCATATGGCCCTGCTTGTCGCGACTAATGAAGGCCGAAGATAATCCTCCAGAGTAAGCCGATAGGCACTTCGCACCGTGAAGCATCCATTCCGCTCGGGCGCCCATGCAAGAAGATCCTCGCCCATACATGGTGATATCCTGATTTTTGCTATCTCTTCTGCGTCAACCGGGAAGAAGGTCTCCCTCAAAACATACAGCCGCCATGCACCGTGATTATCAACCAATTCAGCCACTCGTCGCAGCTAGCACCTGCCTTGCGGCGTGATTGGCCTGCCCTATCCATTCCGTGGAATCCACCTATCACGTCATATCCGAATTGACCTCCCGTTACCGACACCCCATATCAAACCTTTTTTCAAAAGCTCAAAGCCATGCTGCACTCCTTGCCACGTGGGCACAAAAGCTCTCCGGGTTTCTGAGGAGCCGCCACGCCTGCCGAGTTAATAAGGCCTGGTTGAATAGTTTTTTTTCGAAAAGGGGGACTCCTCGGTCTCTGCATCAGAACGATGCATACGGCCACATTTATTAGCGAGTAAAAAGGTTCAACAAGGTCTTTAAGTCTGCGAACAAAAAAGATCGGCTAGCTCACACAAAGCATCAATGCCAAAACAGAAAACCTGACAAGCCACAACCGGCTGGCAAAATAACAGATAGGTAAACTAATCGCCTATCCTATTACATGACCGCCATCCAAATCGGTTGAAGATATCCCGCGCTACCATCTCCCACCGGACAGATCCAGTAACCAAACGCTCCCTGGCCTCCGTCGGAGTGAGTAAGGACCATATATGGATCAACGCAGTAGCATGGAATAAAACCTGCAAAAAATGAATAGTTGGTGTTCTGTTAAATGTCAAATCATTTATGCAATTCCAAATTGCTCATAACAACGCACAAACTCCTACACGAACGTGTCTAGCTGTTTCTGGCTCTATCCCAGCAAGCCACGTCTCGAATAACGTGTTGACCGAAGTCGGAGGAGTAATGTTAAAGGCAATTTGCACAGAGCGCCACAACCCTCGTGCCAACGGGCAGTCAAAGAAGAGGTGCTTGATAGTCTCTTCCTGATCACAGAAGCTACACCTAGTAGAACATGTCCAGTTTCGCTTAACTAGATTGTCCTTTGTTAAAATTACTTGTTTATGAACAAACCACATAAACACTTTGATCTTCAGAGGGACCTTGACTTTCCAAACCTCTTTGGAACTAGGAATCACACTAGAGTTAATAATATCGATATACATCGATTTAACTGTGAACTCCTCAGATCTAGTAAGCTTCCACCACAATTGATCGGGCTGAGGAGTTAACTGAACCTCTATCAGTCGACGAACCAAGTGAAGCCATGGTTCCCACGGATCACCCACAAAGCACCCTCCTAAACTGAATGTTAAGTGGAATGGACTGCATGACCGTAGCAACAAGAGCCTCACGACGCTGAACAATACGAAAAAGGGACGGATACTGGGTCGCCAAAGGCGCATCACCAAGCCACGTATCTTCCCAGAATCGAGTGTTGTTGCCATTACCGACAATAAACCTAGTTCTGTTAAAGAAGGTAGCTTTGACTCTCATGAGCCCCTTCCAGAACGGCGAATCAGTTGGTCTGACAGTGACCTGGGATAGGGTCTTGGACTGCAGATATTTACTACGTAAAATCCGCGCCCATGTTGCCTCCGTCTCAAGTGACAACTTATACAACCACTTACTAAGCAGACATTTGTTCTTGACCTCTAAATTTTCAATACCAAGGCCCCCCTGGCCCTTTGGTCGACAGATAATATCCCATTTGGCTAGTCGGTATTTTCTCTTAAGTTGATCACTCTGCCAAAAGAATCTGGATCGATAGAAGTCCAGTCTTTTCCTAACCCCAACTGGGACCTCAAAGAAAGATAATAGGAACATAGGTAAACTCGTGAGCACCGAGTTAATAAGAATCAACCGGCCTCCATAAGACATGAGTTTTCCTTTCCAGCAACTCAGTTTCTTCTCAAACCGATCCTCTATGCACTTCCACTCGTTGTTTGTTAGGTTACGATGGTGAATGGAAATACCTAGATACGTAAAAGGTAAAGCTCCCACTTCACAACCAAACAATTGTCTATATGTCTCTTGTTCGTCTTTGGCTCTACCAAAGCAGAACAGCTCGCTTTTATGGAAATTAATCTTAAACCCCGTCAATTGTTCAAATAAGCATAACAATAACTTCATGTTTCTCGCTTTAGCCAAATCGTGTTCCATGAAGATGATTGTATCATCAGCGTACTGCAGGATGGACACACCACCATCGACCAGATGAGGCACCAAGCCACCCACCTGACCGGCTTCTTTTGCCCTCCCTATCAGGATCGCCAACATGTGAACCACAATATTGAATAATATTGGGGACATAGGATCGCCTTGTCTCAACCCCTTATGCGGTTGGAAATAATGGCCTATATCGTCATTCACTTTGATACCAACACTGCCTTTTTGCGTGAATGCTTCCACCTAGCGTCGCCAAGCTTCATCAAAGTCCTTCATGCGTAAGGCCTATTGAAGAACGACCATTTGACTTTATCATATGCCTTCTCGAAATCCACTTTGAAAATAACTCCATCAAGTTTTTTCATGTGGATCTCATGGAGCGTTTTATGAAGGACCACAACCCCTTCCAGGATATTCCTGTCCGGCATGAAGGCTGTTTGAGTAGGCTGCACCACGGCGTGCGCAATCTGTGTTAGCCTAATCGTCCCAACCTTGGTAAAAATCTTGAAACTGACATTCAGAAGACAGATAGGCCGAAATTGCTCGATTCTCACGGCCTCTGTTTTCTTAGGGAGCAGGGTCTAGAGTCGACGATGTACCTCAACTTACGGCTGTGGAGAACGATATATTAACCGCCCCTTTTTCGGAAAAGGAGGTGTTCGAGGCCGTATCCCAGATGAAAAATAATTAGGCACCCGGTCCGGATGGTTTCCCGACTGAGTTTTATAAGAAGTACTGCCATATTATTAAAGGGGACCTGTTGCCGATGTTCCATGATTTGTTCTCGGGACATTTGCATCTTTTCCAGCTAAATTTTGGCACAATAAGCCTGGTTGAATAGTTGAAGGTCGCGGAACCCGAGCCCGCCCTGCGCCTTCGGTTTAATAAGATGAGTCCAGGCACGCCAGTGCATTTTCCGGCGCCCCTTCTCGACTCCCTGATAAAAGTTGCGAATCATCCTCATGAGTTCCTCACAAGTTGACGCTTCAAAGTTTGAATACACTCATGGTAAAAGTAGAGATCGCTTGAGCTACGGATTTTATAAGCACTTCCCTTCCACTTTGAGCAAGCTGGGAGCCAATGATACTTATAATACCAGTGGTGGGTAATACTGCGCGTCCGCCACTGTTAATCGATCACTAGTGGGGGTGTCTGCAGTGACGAACGCCCTATCCGCCACTGATAGACATCTTGTGCCCGCCACTAGTACCTAGTTCTGCAGTACTATGCACACAAGGAGGCCAATCTGATTCAGGAAACACAGAGAGAGCAGGGAGGGCCGGGAGAATGTTTGTGGCAATATACACACAAGGAGAATTTGTTACCATCGAGTTGCTTCAGTTGACGTCCATTCCCTTAGGGTGTGTTTGGTTGCGGAACGAAGTGGAATGGAATGGAATGGTTCCATGACATTCCATTCCATTAGAATGGGTCGGTTCCATTCTTATGTTTGGTTGAGGCAATAGATGGAATGGAATGGTTACATTTGAGTGTTTGGTTGGTAAGACAGAATAAAATGTATTTGGTCATTTTGGTAATACGTATACACAAGCATGGCAGATAGATGATATCAAACATATCTTACGAATATTTCTCTTGCACCAATACATTTCTATAAACAAAAAGAAGCAATTTATGTAGAAGAACCAAGAATGTATGAAACCTACGATCTGCTACTGCTCCTGTGCCTCCACCAAGAAAAAGAAGATGCATATCATCGCTAAGAAGAAGCAATCCACAGAGAAGATGCTACCCCAGCAGGCTTGGTCGCCGCAGGCCCCGGTAGACCAGGCAGCCACGCACCAGTAGATCAAGCCGCCGGTGCAGCGGCCCCTCCCCTCGCAGATCAGGTCACCAGTGCTGCCTCCCAGCAGATCAGGCCGCCGCCGCTGCGTCCAAGTAGATCACGCCGCCGCCGCTGCAGGAACAGGTCCCAGGAACGCCGCTGCCCCCGCAGGTCAGGCCATCGCCCTCCAGTGGCTCGGCCGCCGCACCTGCTCCTCTTCAGATCGAGACATGGAGGGACGAGGGAGAGGCGATAGGATTTCTCGGGAATGACGGGCTAGAGCGAGACCCAGACCGGTTCCATGTGATTCCCGAATCAGATATCAGCGCGTTCTGGATATGGGACGAATATTCCCTCGGTGGGAACGAGTTGGTTCCTGTTCCACTTATGTACCAAACGCAGGAATGAGGCCTCGGGACGGGTCCGACCCATGTCATTCTAATTGGTGACAGAAACCAAACACACTCTTACAGTGGCGGAGCTTAGTGGAGATCAACCTGGGCCATTGCCCCCCCTGCCCAGTATATTTGTTCATATTATCATGAGTAAATTGCCCACAGATTCATAAAAATGATCCCCCCCCCCCCAGCCCATTTGCCTCTCCTAAGATGTGTCCCAAGCTCCGCCACTGCACCCTTAATCTTTTTTCCTGGTCTATGGGACTATCCTCCCCTGCTTTGTGCTTACGTATACATATACGTACTTGTATATTCCTCCTCCAACGGAACGGCCGTACATACGTACGTACTACGCAGGTTCTCCATCCAACGCGAAAAAAAAACAATTTCTTTTGACACATACTGCGTACGGTACGGCACGCCACGTTCTCTCACAGCTTCCATGTCAAAGTCAAACACACGCTCCTACGTGCACTCCATGCATCACGTACGCACGCACGCACGGGTCATGCTCATGCATGAGTCCATCAACCTAATCATCACTCCACACTTATGCCGTGCGCAAATCGTTTACCTATCTTCCTCCCCAGACACGAAAAGCGATCTCGCTTTCCGCCACCAGGGACTCGCCTTCGGCGGCTACCCTCCACCGATGACCTCGGTCGTCAGATCCACACGTGCGGACAGCTTTAGACCAAAGCAGCTTAGTTTTTTAGGCTGCTCATCATCTTGACTTCGGTGGCGACGAGTTGGTCCTATGGTTGGGGATACATTTTATTTTTTTGCGGGGTGAATTTAGAATCCACTTTTTTCAAGTAAGGATGGTGTGACGGTGGCGGCATCCTCGTGGTCATCAGAAGGTGCCATATCTGGAGTTCAATGGTGTGTCCGGGGTGGTCCAACGGTAATGGTTTCGCCTTTGGCGAGTCACCTTCGAGGTTCTCAAACTTGCATTTCAGCAATGAAGCCAAGTCGAGCTTAGGTATGGATGTAATCCGTCTTTTTTTTTTCTTTGGGGGCTGATGTGGTGGTGCCAAAGGCAGATGACGGGTGTTGATGCCAAGCTCAAAGGTTTTTTCGGACTTGTTTGTAGTTTCACTTCTTGGCTGGTGTTTATCTGTGCAAAGTCTAGTATTCTGCTATTCGTTTTAGTTTTAGTTTTGTGAGTTGGGAGGAGGAGGTCATGCGCGTCGACGATGGACTGCCACGTGCCGTGTGGAGTCGCGGAGCGATTGTCCAGCCGCTTGATTCCACGCAGGGACGGAGCCAGAATTCAAACAGGCACGCCACGCGCGGCACACACAGCCGGCGAGGGTGCGCTGTGAGAGACGGCCGGAGATGTCGAGGAGCACGTCGTACGGGAAACAGATGGCGTTGTTGTCGCCATCGCTGGCTTCCATCGAAATCGGTCGAAGGGTCGCGCGGAGTCGCAGCATGTTTCTTTTCTCCGAGGGCGACGGTAGCCCGGCTCGATTTGGTTTCTTTTCTCCGAGGGCAACTTAATCTCCACGCTGTTAGGAATTAATGTAGTGTAATTATTTAAAATAATCCCCTCTTCTATCTTTACCTAATACCTAATCTCTATCTCTACCCCTAATAATAATATAATATAATATAATATATATATATTAATATTTTTATTTTTATTAATAATAAAGCGCCTACTGCTTTTGGTTGTACTAGCAAAAAAACCCGTGCATTGCAACGGGAGAAAAATAATATGACACACCCCTATCCTGCTAAGCATGGCTCAGAATCCACCACAACTTCACTTCCTCTATTTGAACATGGCACTCCATTTAGAAATAGTAGTTAGTTCAAAATCATTCACGACCTCTCTTTCTTCTTCTCATTGTTTCTGGAACAGTTGTATTTCCGTTCTCATGATGGAAAGGGGGTAAGCCCGGTGCAAAAAAAATATCAAAATTATTCAGCCATATACTATCTGGTTAATTCCTGTAAAAATAAATTAACTTTTGTAAAATCTAGGGAGAGCTATTTGAATGAAACTATCGGCATGCAGAAGTACAACTTTCAGCAATGGTAATAAATAGAATGACCTAGACGCATGCCAAGCAATGTGAAAAATGAATGTTCTTTACTTAAACATTTCTTCAGCTTTAGCTAGTAACAAATATGGCATTCGCCATATGATATCAATACAGTGGAACATATAAGTACGTTCCTTTTCAAAACTTAGCACAAGGAACCAAATCATCCGGTTAGTCGATTCACTTGAAATCAATCCACATACTTGTCATGTTGCAGAACTAAGTAATTAGCAATTTAGCATTCGCAGATATTGTTATATTTTCTTGTTAGGAAAAGCGATATGATTCAGCAGTTGATACTGTAAGAGACGCGGATAGGATGCAACACACTTGTATTTGATTCATATCAGTACATACATACTGTGTATAGGGGAGGTAGGAAGGTGCAAGTCTAGCAAGTGGATAAACAAGGAGAGACTGTTACAACGTGCAATGGTATGGTTAGAGTAAATCAGTTACTTTGGCAGATAGTGGAACTACATATCAGTAGCGAATGCAACCAGGAGAAATCATGTGTGCATTTGTGTAGCAGAATTTCCTCACTCGCGCCCCTGGACGTGCAGCTATCGGTCTCGGCCGTAGACTACCCACAATGGAAGTAACATAGGTAATAACATCACACATATCTAGATAAAGTAGATGATGTGACAAGCAATAAATGAAGAAAGAGAAAAAAATAGTAACATAGCTACTCCCTCCGTCCGGATTTATTAGGCCTAAAGACAACTTCTCTTAGACCAAGACACATACTAATTTGCTCACATTAATTCTTCTATTCCACTCTCAATGCACTCTCTCACATGCATGCAGCCAATGAAAAATCACACATGAAGTGTATTAAGTTTCCAACCATGGCACCAACAACAATGGCTTTCAATGCAACCAATGAAATGGTTGCATGCATGCACCTTTCCAAAGCAGGGCCTTATAAAAGGGGACATGGTTGTGTTGCTGACAGGCCTAATAAACCCGGACGGAGGGAGTAGTTACTAGTAGTATGAGTAACATCACATATATCAAGGCAAGATGTGTCTATAACCTAATAAATGAAGTGTTGCATGTTACCACACATATGTTACTATCCATTGTGACTAGTCGTAGTAGGCTTCCCACCCAACATACTGGATGTGAATGGTTCTCCAACCCAAGAAACCTCTTGTGGGCATGAGTTTCTGGGGTAAAACACTCATCTTTACTGCAAGTTGTATGCCACACACATAGTGGACAAGCCTATCTTGTTTCTGACCCGTGTCATTCCCATCAACAAAGGATCAAGGCCCACGCTTACTCCTCTCTCTCTTTCTCGTGTGCTTGAACCGAAGTGATCACTACTACTCGACTCAACAAAAGACGTATGTTTGATGCTTGAGGGTGCTGCGGAGAACAATATATTTCCACGTGCATTGGTATTTGCAGGGGACCACAAAAGGATTTTGCTCTTCCGTAAGTTTGTGACATGCATTAATCATGCACGTATATTTTCTTTTGTGGGGAACTTTGCACGTGCATGACTTGCCCTTCTCATATCCAAACAACAAGGAACAAACATAGTAACATGCTTGTGTGCAGATGATATTTTTCATGAGAACAAACTGATTATTGGTAAAAAAAGAAATGCATGGAAAAACCCTCAGTATCTGCATCGAGTGACGTGCACAACCTTTACAAATGGTTTGTTGACTAAAGTTAAGCGTAAAGTACATACTACAAACACAATAAGCACATACATGGCTCTGCATAGTAAGAAACTTAGGATGCACACAACCAACACCACACACGCCGGAAAACATGCCGTCAAAGAGCAAAGTCATACGAGACCAAAACTATACCTAAGCGAGGAATAAGAAAATTCACCAGAGCGATCATTACAATGATCGACAAACTACAACAATGACCATATCCCGCCCCAATCCTCTTTGACACGGCAAGGACAATGTTATTCTTCAAAAGCAAGGCCTTCGGGAAGGAACGACACTCAAACGTCGTCGTCACCTAATCCGACCACCAGAGGCCATTCTTGGTTTTCACCCTAAAAACAAGTCCGAGCATATCCGAGTAATGCCTTCAACAAGGTAACGACACAAAAATATCACCTCTCCCTGGTGAGGGCTCCTGGAATGTTATTTATGGCTGAAATTTTGCAAGAATATCAAAAGTTTGGTCATGTTTGATTCCCTGAAGTTTTAGTTTTTTTTAATTTACTGTTTATAGAGGGTGTATGGGGACCAGGTGTTTAAAGTCCAGTCTCATACTAAATCTGTCTTGAGCCGAGCATGTCACCATGTATGTGAACTAAAGCAAATAAAAAACTCTAAGAAAATGGACCTGATTGCAGGCTTAGAAGAACAAGTGATACATGACAGACTGGAGAGGAAGCAAATTGGTTGCAAGATATTAGAGTTTGTGTGGTGCTAATGATGCTTTTTATTGACTCATAGTGTAGCATCAAGCATATACATGCAACGACGGATGCATAGGACGAAATGGAGGTATCAATGGCAGAAACAGGTGGATGGTAGCGAGATGTAGGACTACATGCTAGGTGGATGGTTGGGCCACTTGATCTGATATGACCCTTCTTGTTAATTGTAGTTCTTTTTTCAAATTATTAATGAAAACGGAAAAACCTTGGTTGCTTATTCTTGAAAAGCAATTGGCAGTATATCCTTGGACTTACTATATAAAGATATATAAGGGCAAATCGAGCGTTAGAACGGCAAAGCAATAGTCAGGCATTTCTTTCTCCGGTGGGTGCAGCGGTTGCCGGTCTTCTTCTCTTTGTCGATCTGCCGGTGTCGGCATTTGTTTCTCTTTTCTTTCTTTTATTTTTCCTTTTGGGCTTGTTTGTGTTGCGGCCCCAGCGAGTTAGATGTATTGGATGGTTGTTTTATAATATAAAACGAAGGAAAACCCTTTATCGTCAGAACGGCAGAGCAACAGCCAAGCTCCCCATTCCCGGCGCCGGCGCCACACCATCCGGAGTCCGCTGTCCTATGTCGTCGTTGGTGAGACTATTGACGATTTTCATCACTTCTGCTTCGGTACACCCCCCCTCCCCCCCATAGACACATCAATGGCTAAGATTAGCCCATACCCCTTCGTAATAAAGGGTAGGATGGTCATTTCTGAAAATACATCACCTGTGATGGACCTCGGCCGAGCCAGCCACTTGTTATTTCAACGTGCAACTAAAAATCTTGAGATAAAAGAGAAGCACGGATGTTTTTTAGATATTCTTGAATAGAAGGTTATGAAAAAATGGGACCATTCCAAGGATGTTCGAATTATGAAAAAGGTGTTCGAAAATGGGGCCATTCCACTGTTATAAACACCGCCTACCCACCGGCCGTCCACGCACCCGACGCCTACTTCTTCTCTCCCCCGTCGCCGACCGCTTCTACTCCACCCTGCCGCTGCTCTCTTCTCTCTCCCTTCCGCCGACGATGTCATCCAATGGCGCGGGCAGCAGCTCCGGCAGCGGCAGTCCTCTGGTGGGTAGTGCCTGGCCGTCGAGCCTGGGCACGCCTGAGATGGAGGAGCTCATCCGTTTCGGCCTCACGGTGCCGTCGGTCAGCCATCTCCGGCAGGAGTTCAAAATCACCGCCGACGGGTACCCGACGAGGGGCCCCGATGCAACGCCGAAGGAGCGTCGCCGTCACATCGGCGGCCAGTGGAACAATGTCGGCCGCCATCGCTTTCGGGACGGCAAGAACTACTGGGCCGTCGTGGGCGAGCTACGGCGGGCGGCTACAGGATCTTCGCCGGCCCCGCGTCGCCCAGCGAGGCGCGCCGAACGCCGCGCTCCGGCACCCCTGCCCCCTCCCCCCCCCCCGATCGGAGCAAGTTGTGCTCCGGGAAGACGACGACCCCGACGACACCCCGGGCTACCTCATTGCCTTACGGACGCCGCAGGCAGAGGTGTGCGGCGGCGAGGGAGGCCGCGCAGATAGCGGCGACGTTGGAGGCGGCAGGCACATTAGAGGCAGAGGCAGCAGCGACGGAGGAGGAGGAGGGGGATGGCATCGACTAGGCCGCCGCCGCCCAGAGCAGCGACGACGGCGACGGCGGTGCGAGCGAGATCATCGAAATTTCGTAAAATATGTTTGAATGAAATTTCATAATGTTTCATTAATTTTTGTTATGTTTCAATGTAATTTAGATGCAAAAATAATTACAAACTATTTAGATTACGTTTTAAAATTTAGAATTTTATTTATTAGAAAATTTTAAAAATATATATTTAAAAATATATTTCACAGACAAGGAATTTTTTTTTGAAAAAACTCCAACGGCACCAACGGGCTGGCTTAGTGGATGCGAATTATAGAATTTAAAAAATAAGGTTCACAACTTTTTTTTGCCAGCTAATGGGCCTGCCCATTGGAGCACTCCATGCAAAATTTGAACAAATTTGAAGACGGAACGCACGTTGCATCACGCCCGACCACTATTTTAGGGTTTTTTTCCGAGAAAACCCTAAAATATGCATACAATGTCAAAAATCATTGAAACTTGGCACCGATGCTTGCCATGGTGATTGTAGCGTGTGGAAAAAAAATTGAGCCTATTCGGTGGATGTGAGAAAAGAAGATGTAACAGACGAACCCTTCTGCCCTAACCGAAACCCTCCGTTCTATAACAAGTACCGGTATACATTCATAAAATTTACCCAACTTTTGCCAGCTAGTAGGCATGCCCATTGGACCACTCCATGCAAAAATTAAACGAATTTGGAGACCGAACGCACGTTGCATCACGTCCGACAACTATTTTAGTGGGTTTTTGCCGAGAAAAAACCCTAGAAAATGCATACAGTGTAAAAAAAATCATTGAAACTTAGCACCGATGCTTGCCATGGTGATTGTAGCGTGTGGAAAAAATTTAAGCCCGTTCGGTGGATGTGAGAAAAGAAGTTGTACCAGACGAACCCTTCCGCCCTAACCGAAACCTTCCGTTCTACAGCAAGTACCGGTGGACATTCATAAAATTTACCCAACTTTTGCCAGCTAGTGGGCATGCCCATTGGATCACCCCATGCAAAAATTGAACAAATTTGAAGATCGAACGCACGTTGTGTCACGTCCGGCCACTATTTTAGGGGGGTTTTGCCGAGAAAACCCTAGAAAATGCATAAAGTGTAAGAAAATCATTGAAACTTGGCACCAATGCCTGCCATGGTGAGCATGTGGAAATTTTTTGAACCCGTTCGGTGGATGTGAGAAAAGAAGTTGTACCAGACAAACCCTTCCGTCCTAACCAAAATCCCTTTGTTCTACAGCAAGTACCGGTGTACATTCATAAAATTTACTCAACTTCTGCCAGCTAGTGGGCATGCCCATTGGAGCACTCCACGCAAAATTTGAACGAATTTGGATACCGAACGCACGTTGTGTCACGTCCGACCACTATTTCAGGGTTTTTTTCGCCGGGAAAAACCCTAGAAAATGCATACAGTGTCAAAAATCATTGACATTTGGACCAAACGGGTTATGAAAAAAATTATCGGATTTAAAAAAAAAACTTCACGGATTTTGTAAAAAGGTTCTCGGGTTTGAAATATGTTCATTGATTTTAACCAATAAGTTTATGGATTTGAAAAAAGTTCATCAATCTTGAAAAAATATTCACGGATTTGAAAAAGATCAATTTGGAAAAAAAATCGGATTTGGAAATAGTTCATCAATTTCAAAGAAAAAAATCACGGGCTTGAGAAAAGTTCACAGATTCCTAAAAAATTTACGAATTAAAAAAAGTTCACTCAAAAATTTGCGAAATACTAAAAAAATTTCACGTATTTGAAAAAGAATTGACTAGATAGTTAGCAAAAAAACTGAATAAAAGTTCATGGATTTGAAAAACAATCGTGCAAATTGAAAAAAGTTCATGCTTTTAACAAAGAAAATAGAAAATGGTAAAATAAGAAATTAAAAAATAAAACAGAAAAGTAAAAACTAAAGAAGAAACAAAATATATAATCAGAGCCTTGGCTTTAGTGTTACATAATTGACGCACAAGAAAAAGGAGGAAAAAACAGTTTACAGGAACGTAAGGTGTGGTGGCCTAGTCGGTTGTTGGCTGAGACGTGAACCGTGATGTTGACGTATCTATTCCCTACACACGTCCATTTTTTGAAGTTTGGAGAAACAAATGAAATATGCGAATGGGCCAATCCCAGGCCGAGGACGAGAGGTGTGCGCCGGTTTCCACATGGGCCACGCCCAGGCCGTAGCGGTGGAGTTGTGCGCCGGTTTAACTAGCCATGTACTTTGTCTAAAAAAAAAACTAGCCATGTACAGTGTATACGTATACAGCGATTTGGCAAAGGTCCATATTACCCTTTATACGTTCTGTGAGGGGGGTGTACCGAAGCGGGACTTTTTTCATATTTATTTCTTTCATTATTTATAGTTTCATTTTCTTGAGCTCTATTATAGGCAATTAGGCAATCAAGAGATTCTCACCTATAAGCAGTTTAATCATAATCCAAGAGTTACATAAAATTCGTGTCAAACTATAGACTCGATAGGGCTAAGGCTGAAGTTCCAATGTTTAAAATGTATAACTAAATTTTCAATTGATAAATTCTTGTATTCTTGGAAAACTAAAATGAAATATCAATTCCAATTAGAAAAAGCAACATATCTCCAGACGGATCGAGTCCATCATCCAACATGGGAGACGATCGATTATTGCCAGCATCAATATCGATCATGATATACACTATCCGGCCGGTTGGCTTTCAACGTGCATGAAAACCAGTCTGAAAAATCTCCGCCATGATCGATTGGTGGTGATCAGTGGCGGCGTCAGGATGGGGCAACACCGCGGGCAAGCCCCAGGCCAACAACAAACTACAGTGCCAAACAATGCATACATGCTATAGTCACGAGCAAATCTGAGGCAACTCCCCAGGCCATGGCCCGGCCTGCCTGGGACGTGACGGTTACCGCTGATCGTGATGGCATGGCAGCCAGCGTTCGAGTGTACGAGCCCAGCCCCCTACTTGAGTGCACCCATGCAAGGCAGCCTGCACTAGGAACATTAAATTCAAAAAAATCTGGGTTTTTGGGATATCAAACCTGAGTGCCTAATATACTTCCATGCAAATTTCCGCGAAAAAAATGACATTCTTGGTACTCTTGGTAAGAAGACAAAAAATCCTATGTACGAAAAAACTGTTTGGGTGTAGGTCGGACTGTATTTTATTCGTCATGGATACATTTCTTCGTATTTTTTCCCGAAACTTATACGGGAGTAGATCGGGTACTCGGGTTTGATATCTCAAGATTCCTTTTTTAATTTTTCTTGGTATTTTTTGAATTTGGTATTCATATAGGGGTGGAGCACCCAGGAGCTCATATGCATTTTCCACGTTATTTATTGTCATGCAAGGCATATAATAATACAATATTATTATGATACAATATGTTGATATGATACTCAAACCTCTCTTTCTTTATTTAGTTCTAAGTCACCCTGTCAAATTTGTCTACTACTAGTTGACATGCATAATAATAGCTATGATTCTTCCATTACGGGCAACCTTAAATGCCTTACTGTGACTACAACCAGTTCGCAAGAAAACACCTTGCATACAGTAATCCAAGCCCCTGCAATTTAAGGTACTCTGACATCGCAACCATGTGGATGTTTTTTTTTCCTTCGGACCGGTTTTGGTCTTAATTGATGACATAAACATGCAGATCACTGCGTGTTTATGTGAGATGGTTACCGAGTGCAACGGTTTGGTTCAACCAAATCAGCCACTTCTACAGATAGTGGCACTAGATATCCAAAACGATGGCTGAGTTTGCCCATGCAAAGTAGGAGTAGAACAGAAAGACTGCATTTGAGGACCGAAGTTTCCTCACACGCAACCCGGCACCACCGCCCAGGAGCAGCTATCGCCCTCGGCCGTCGTACAATTCGCCGCGGCCCTGCTGAATGTGACTGGTACTCCAACCCTTGCCCCTTGTTTTTGGCAAGAAGCTCTGAGATAAAATAATGGGCTTGACTGCAAGTTATATCCCGCACACATACGTGATGAGCCCATCTTGTTTCTGATCCCTCTCATTCCCATCAGCAAAGGATCAAGATCCATGCTTACTCTTCTCTCTCTTTCTAATGTACATCAGTCGGAGTCATCACGCTACTAGTCTCAATAAAAGATCTAGGTTGGGTGCTTGGGGATGCTCCTGGAAGCAATATATTTCTGTGTGCCAGCTAAGAGGCATTAATAGGAGTTAATTCATTGAAAGCATTTTGCTCTTCCGTATCACCCCTAAAAAATGGACAAGGATCACCTGCCGCACGGCAGCCTACCATTCGCTCATTGACACATGGGCCCTCCGGGAACCTGGACCACATGTCAGTGGCCCAACGGCACTGGCCGTACGTAAGAGGAGCCGGATCCCTAAAAAATATGTCGCAGCTAAGTTTACAAACATGCATTACTACTGCACGTACATACATTTCTTTTTGGGGAATTTTGCACGTACATGACTTGTCCTTTCATATCCAAACAATAAGGAACAAAGATACTTGTCTGCAAAGTATATTATCTTTTACAAGAATAAACTTCTTTATTGACTAAAGAAGCTTTGTTTGTTTATATCATTGTATCAAACCAATACGACCAGACAATATATACTTCAATTTCTGCACTGTACAAATGAGGAGGAAAACAACATATGGACCAAAAGAGTTCACAACAACAGGAATAATAGCCCCAGCACCACGAACAAAAGAAAACTAGGGTTGTGGAGTGCCGATATGAAGGAACTCCCCATCCACCGATTCCACTTGTGTGCATGCTGCCATAACCATATGTCAACCTTCCAAACACTGAAGCAAAGACCAAGCATGCATTCAGGGGAGAAGATAAATTCTCGTTGAAGACTACCATCACAACCATCTGAGACCTTAGTGTTGTACTAATACCACACACCCAGTAATCCAACATATTTTCGATGTTGTGAGGTGGATATGAATTAGGCACCACCTCAATGATAGACGGTACAGATAGCAAACCAACCATCATAGAATAAAAGGTTAAGTCTGGCTCTTGTGATAGAATCACTGTGTTTCACCAAAAGCGTTCTTTATGTTGAGGGATTTAAAATTTGCAAAGTTGCATGTTGATAATCATGTTGAATGGGATGGAAACAGGATGATGATCTCCTGGGGTTTTTGTTTGATGGTGTGTATATACAGCAAAAGGTCATACTATATTACCATACTAGTGTTCAGAAAAGTCACTCCACGCTTTTTTCAGAGAAAAATGTAAGGGATCTCCGGACAACCTCAATGATTAGTGTAGCAAACCACCATAGCTTTTCAACAACAAAAATCCAAAAACTTGGGTCACTCAAACCCAAACCTTTAGAGGTTGTATGAAAATAGAGGTTGTTAGCGGGCATTAGTATTGGTCAGGTCAAGATCTTGTTACTTACTCGTTTGGTCTAGATTTGATGGAAGTGCTAACAAGGGGAGAAGAGTGTCACATGTTGCAGCATGTTGGCTATGGAAGCATCACGAAAATGCACTTTTCCTCACATAATCTCAATTGTCGTGGTGTACACCCTTGCGTTCCCTCTCTATTTATGGTCTGGCACAGGATGGACAGGTGCAGAGTTAATGTGCCATCTATCTTTCATCGATTTAATTGTAGGCGGCTAATGCAATTGGAACATGTTCAGATTTCCTTTCAACAGTCATATTACAAACATAGACCAGACGTTTTCTCTTGCTTTCAGGCTGTAAAAAATGCTTCTGTTGTTTACAAATAGAAATTCAAGTCTACTCGTTTACAAGATTAAGAACATCAACAACCGTTTTCTCTTGGGAAAGCCTTGTAATCGGCGGACCGGCTCAATATTACGCCAGACACAGAGGCTTCGCTCGGCTCTACTATAGTAGCTTCTACGCACGCACCGCTTCCTTATTTTTTTGCCTTATTTCTTCCGTCTCTCACAGCCATTCGTTTCTCCTCTTATCTACTCCTTCTCATCTCATCTCTCAACTAAACTATCCCGTGAGCTGTTCCGGCCACCGCCGTCGATTCATGGCCACGCGCGCACCCTCCTCCCTCTGGCCTCAGATCCATGGCGTAGTTCATCCCAAGGCACGTACCGCCTGGCATCGGACCGCCCAAAGACCAAGCACTGTTTCCAGGCGCCTCTGGCGAGAGGAGTTGATGTGAGGAGCTCGCCGGCGTCACGGGCGAGGGCTACCAGCAGCCACCGCGTACGCCGTGTCTCAGACGACCCCAGCCACAGCAGCGCATGCTGGAACCACGCATCATTTTTGCTGGAACCAGCACCGCGGGGAGCTGCAACCGACCGCACCGCAGCTCCGGCGCTCGCGGGTTCGAGCTTAGCCCTTGCCGGATGCAGCTTGGCCCTCTGCCGGTTGCAGCTCCTCCACAAGCCGGTTCTAACTCCGGCATCGAGCCTTGCTATGTGCTAGAGAGTTGTGCTGCGACGGGCAGCTAGCGGTGCTGGAATCGGTGTCTATCGGTGCTGGAACCGGTGCATATGAAAGCTGGAACTAGCATCTTTATTTGCTACTACTATCTTGGTTTTGCTGACCAACTGAATTTTGCTACCACCGCCTTCAATTTTTGCTGGAACCAGCAATCTTTTTATTACCACTATCTTTTGTTTTTGCTGGAACCAGACCCAATTTTGCTTCCATCGCCTTCAAGTTTTGCTGGAACCAGCAATATTTTTTGCTACCACTATCTTTTGTTTTTGCTGGAACCAGCCCCAATTTTGCTTCAACCGCCATCGACTTTTGCTGGAACCAGCAATCCGTTCTTTGCTACCATCAACTTTGTCTGGAAGCGACACCGCCGTAGCCATTGATGCTGCAACGGCGGTGGGCAGCACCGGCGAGGGACGGTGTCGCGGTCGGCGCCGTGAAGCTACCATGGATGCAACACGGATGCAAGAGAAAAAGCTGCTACGGTCAACGGCCTTTTGTTGCGAGCGATGGCAGCGAGCATCGGCGGTGGGAGTCTGCGGCGAGGCAAACGGGCAAGGTTCTGCGAGCACGGGTCGTCGGCGGCCGAGGACGAGCGGGGCGCTGGCCTTTTTCCCCTTCTTTTTTCCTCCTCTGCTTTTTTCTTTGCTGCAGCGTTTTCTGGAAGCTTGACGAAGGAATCGTACGGTTTAGAAAAGCTAGATCGTGTGGCCCACGTGGGACCGGCTGAAATTTTCGGCTGGCGCACCGGCGCCTATTAGTGGCCTTTTATCTTTCTTTTCATGGGCTTCAGGCTTTCAGCCAACGGCGATATGCCAGCATATTGGAGCTGAGCTTCATTCCGAGAATCCTATGGAGCAAACATCACCATCACGAAGAACTGGCCATACTCAAAGATCGAGTCATCAGGAGAAACAACAGCTCCGACATGTTAATCTTGAAAAATCCAATGAAACTGCATTGAATTGTCCACTTTTAAAAGAACATCCAATTTTTCATTTGCTTTCACCGCGACAATATGCTGGAAGAGCTTTTCATTCCCTAAAAATTTGCCATTAAATATCACGACTCCATGATGAGGATAATCATCATATCCAATGCTTTTCAGCACTGAACCTTACATGATGAGGGACACGTACCTGTCTTTTGGATTTAGGGTTCCTTCCTCCCTCCCCCCGCCGCCGCCGGCCATCCTAGGCACCGCCACCCCCCCACCCCCCCTCTCTCCCCTTCTCCCGGATCCGCTCCGCGCCGCCTCCCAGGGAGGTGGCCGGGACTGCGCGAGCCCTGCCCCCCTTCGGCCGCCCTATTCGCTCCTTTCCTCCCTGCCGCCGTCGACGGGCGCCCCCGGCGCTGGCGGGTGGTGTTGGCAGCGGCTGGGCCTGCCTGTCCCCACGCGCGCGGCTCCCTGCCCGGGGCCTGGGGGCGGCGGCGGTGCCCCTCGGCCTGATGACGGCCCGGCGTCCCAGCGCGGTGGCCGGCGGCTCGCACGGTGGTGGCGTGGCCCCTTGGCGGCGAGACGGCGTGGTGGCGCTGGTTGGCCGGTGGCGCGCCCCCAGCCCCGATCGGGGCCCGTGGGCCCCATCTGGGTCCTAGCGGGCCGGCCCCCGGCGTGGCTTCATCATCGTCTGTGTGGTGAGGTGGTGGAGCAGGGCAGTGACGCCGACGGCATGCCAGCTGCGGCGCGGAGGCAGGAGTTGTCCGGGCCTCTGAGGGCCCAGCCGGTCTTGTGGGGCCACGGGCCCGGCAGGCTCCCGCTTTGGCGTCCGGTCGGCTACCGTCGTGGACGGTGGAGGTGGTGCCCTCCAGTATGCTGATGGTGCTGCTGCCCTAGTCCCGGCTCCCCTTCCTCGTTGTGCAGGCTATCTTCGCGGTGCCGTGGTGAGACAGCATGGGAAGCTTCATGTCCGTGTGCGTAGCGTGGTGGTCGGTTTGGTGGCGAGCTCCGGAGTGCCTGAGGGGGAGGATGGGATCGGGAGAAATCCCTGTTGGCTTGGCCGCCACCGACGCGGTGGCGCCTGAGGGTGCCATCGGACCTTCCTGGAGGGCGTCGGGGCTACCCTTCTTCTTTCCTCACTGTGTACCGGGGAAACCCTTGGCAACAGCGTCGTCATCGTCGCGTCCCTTCTTGGAGGTGTTGATTGGTACCGGCGCTTCGGAGTCTCGGAGCTTGGGGGACGATTTCCGGTGGATGCAGCGGTCGCGAGGCTTCGTCGTTATCGGCATTTGTTTATTTTCCTTTTTTCTCTTTCTTTTCTTTTGGGTATGGTTATGCTGCTTCCGCCCCAGCACTTATTGTTGGTTGTATCGGATGTTTGCTTTGTAATACAAAGCGGGGGGGAACCTTTTTTCTCAACCTTACATGGTGAGGATGGTCAACCTTTGCGTAGACTTGTATTACAGCCTCAACTCTTTCTGTAAGGACTTTATATTTTAGGTCCAAATTGCAATGATCACCAGAGATCCATTCTTAGAACATGAATCAAGTACTGCCCGAACATCGATCTCAGCATATGAATAAAGTAGTTGCTTGTCATCTGATTCACCCCCTTCCTTCTTTACCCAAAGATCAACTCCTACTCAAGCCTTATCCAATATATACATTCCCCAACATGGGCTACAACGTGGTATGACAAAGGAATCCTACAATTTAACACATTGTTAGAGCTAATAAGTGATATCCACTTCCTCATACATTAGCATGTATCAACAGAACAAGCTCAGCAGGATATATATGCTCATGCTCATGCTCAACTTAACTAGTCATAATCACTCCATCTTGAGAGTTGCTGCATTCTTTTCTTTTTGCATTTGTCTCAGTATTAAGACATGCATGTGACTTCAATGCAGTTGTGCCCCTTTTACCCCTGCATTTATTTTGTCAGATCATCAACAATCATCTACCCCATGTCCCCCTACTATCCTGCTGGTTGGAGTTACAACTTAATGCCCATTCGTAGAGTGAATTGCAGAAAACATCGACATTGAAGGCTAGGGTTGCATAAACCACAATTTTATAGTTTTGTGTCAAAACCCACTAATTTTGAGGGTTTTTTTTTGCAAAAAACACTAGTCGGTAGCTTATGCCGTTTTAAGCATGATTATGATAGGTGGGTCCCGCTGAACAGGGCGACGTGGCACGATAGAACAGATCATAAATAGACAAAATAGCATGGACTAAACAGTAAAAGGATCTAAGAGCATAAGGTTGGTGCTCTGAAAAAGGACAACATCTGAACTCAGCCACCCGTTGTCCAACTGGCGAGTGTGGCCTCAGCGTGCATGTCTGGGAGGACGTGCTGCTCCTGGCGTCCACCGGCGCCTCCGACGTCGTCATCAACGTGGCCCCGGAGGGGCGCATGTCCTTCGCCGCATACACGATAAAGCCGTCGCCGCCCCGCAGGTGCGCAAGTATGGCAAGAACGGAGCTCGTCTCCTCCTCCTCTTTGCTCCCCGGTGTCCGCCCCGGCCTCCCACTCCTCGCTCCTTGGCCTGTGTAGGCGTGGCGAGGGAGGGCACCTCGCCGCAGCCGGAGTTCAAGCCGCCGCCCGATGCTCAGGCCGGCACCGCCGCCCTTGCTGTTCACCTGCATCGGCGCCGACGAGGGTGACGAGGAGGCGTGACGGCGGCCCACGAAGGCATGGTGAGGGAGGGTGCCTCGCCGTGGCCAGAGCTCAATCCACCGCCCGATGCTCATGACGTCGCCGGAGCTCCATTGCCCCGCCGTCCAAACCGACACTATCGTCGAATCCAAGCCGTCCTGCCCATCACCGACCGCGCCAGACCTCCCACCTGCCCTGCCGTCTGAGCAAGAAGCAGCTGCACAGGCTGCGCAAGGGAGGGAGTGGCCGCCGGCATCCACCACGGGACCGGTGGGAGATGAACTCATGAAGGACCCGATTGCTTTTTTTTTCAGGGTATTTTTGCAAAAGAAAATCGCATCGGGATGTATTTGCCTTTTTGTTTTGTCACGTCGCCCTATTCAGCGGGACCCATCTATCATAATCACGCTTAAAACAGCGCAAGGTGCCGACTAGTTCTTTTTTTGCAAAAAAAAATTAGCCACAGAATTAGTGGTTTTTGGTTCACACAATTGTAGAATTGTGGTTCCTACAATCCTAGCCTTCAATGTCGATGTTTTCTGCAATTCACTCTCCATTTGTATGTAATAAAAAGGCGACAAAGAAATAGAGTAAGTGTATATATTAAAGTATATCAACAAGATGACCTATTTTGTCTGTTGATGGTAAAAGTTTTGAGATCTGATCTGATTAGTTAATGTGATCATCTAACGCTACAGAGCAATTACGAATAAATTACACCTTTTAATAGATGCACGAGCAAAGGAGACAAATAAAAATTACCTAACTGACATAAACATCAGTGTTGAACATCACTTCAGCAGCCAACCATCTCCTATAAACAAAACAAGCATAACTCTCTTGGGAGGAAAGCAAGCCTTTATTACCTGCTTCTCGATCGTGACAGCATCATCCCTGGGACTGTTAAAGAGATACTAGTTCGTATTAGGGAATAAGCCACAGTGAGCGCGGCCAGTGTAAGCCACAGTGAGCGCGTCGGAGGACATCTTGATGCAGGTCTCAAGGAAGACAATGGCGAAGGAGATTTGAGACAGCATCAAGGTGCGGTTCGTCGGGGCCGATCGCGTTAAGGCGGCTCGGCTCGCCACCCTCCGCGGTGAGTTCGACCGCTTGCGCATGGAGGGCGGCAAGGAGCTGGATGGGTACGCCGGGAAGATCGGTGGCATGGCGGCGAGGTACACTAGCCTCGGCTCGAAGCTCGGCGACGCTGCAATGGTCAAGAAGCTACTGGACATGGTACCGAACCGCGTGTATGCTGCGGTGGCGGGCAACGAACAGTTCTGTGATGTGGAGACCATGGTGTTTGAGGAAGCGCTAGGCTGGCTGAAGGCGTTCGATGAGCGCATTCGGCGGCGCCTGCAGGACTGCGACGGGCGTGGTGGCAACCAGCTGATGCTCACGACGCAGCAATGTTAAGCACGGCGACGTCAGTGCGGCGGCGGTTTCGACCGCAACGATGACGGTGGCAGCAGCACAGTGTCAGGCGAAGGGAAGCGACGCAGCCGCTGCTATAACTGCGGGGTGCGCGGCCACTTTCGGCGAGACTGCGCGAAGCCCAATAAGGTGGAGGAGGAGAAGGCGTTCCTCGCCGACATCGACGTCAAAGGGCCGGCCTTCCTGTAGTCGTGGCTTAGGGGTATGAATGTTAGGGAATAAGCCATGGTGAGCACGGCCAGTGTGCGTGTGTGCACGAGCTGGTCGGGTGCCCGTCAGTGGCCGCGTCGGGTCCGTGGCAAGTGTTTGTGTGCTTCACACGCGAGTGTGCGTGTGTGTGTGCACTCAGGATGTAAGTGGCGCTGGGTCCCATTAGTCCCACATATGCCATCCACCAAAAAAACGTCATGTGGCATTTGTGGACACCCAGAAAAATTAAACGGAGCAAGTGGATAGCCCAGAAAAGCCCATCGAGCCAGCGGCAGTCCACAACCCCCCCTTCGCGTCCTTCCCCAGTCACGTCATGCCCTAGGCTAGGGCGCCGTCGCCGCCATCTCCACCGCACCAGTGGTGCGGCACCACCTCCCGCTTCCAATCCCATGAAGCCGCCGTCGCCGTCGTGTTTCTCGAAGAGGCCGTCGTCCAAGGACATCGCCGGTGACCGAGCCAAGCCTTGCGAGGATGACTCCTCTGCTCTCTCCCCTATCCTGCCGACGCCCTCTTCAGCTCCTGCTCCTCCGCCGCCGTCAAAGGGGATAGCCGGGGACCAAGCCGAGCCCTGCGTGGCTGCCCCGATCCGGTGATGGCCTTTCGGCCCTGCTCCCCCGCCTCCTCCTATTCCTACCCCAAGTATGCAAAATCCCCCCTCCTCCTATTTCTACCCCAAGGGGCCAGGCATGTCTTCTTTTAATTGCTTGATGTGAATCAGCTACACCAGTTGTGATCATGTTTTGTTTGTTGCATCAGGCCTATACTGAATGTGAGTAGCCTGTTAGATATTACTATTATGTGTGGATGTGAGTTAGCTTGCCTGAATCTATACGATGAGCTTCTCTGCCAATTTATTGCGAATCCGCCGTTCCGGCATTTGTTAGGTAACTTGAGATAGTACCTTGGGTCCACTCCTTGTGCCGCAACTTTTGTTAATTGATATATTGTTATGAACTGTAAATTAATATCCACATGCCAGTTTGATATTACAACTTGTTTAGAATTCAGAGGGATGTTTTTACAGGTGCACGAATCTCTTGCTCTCGTGGTCAAAATTAGAATCTCTCTATATATCAGAAGAACAACACAATTAAAGACTATTTAGTGGTACTTAGTTAAGATCGAAGGACCAAACGATCCTAGTACAGATGCAGACAGTGCCAAGCTATGCACTACTCTAATTTGGCTGTGTAGTGATGAGTGGGCAATGCAAACACGACTATACGCGTACTACTCCAGGTGACGAATTAGATGGTTCTTGGTTATCTTTGCCCGATACCACTGTACAATCTTCTAGTAGATTAGCGTTCGTTACTTATTGCTGTCCATATATTTCTGGATTATGGGGACCAAGGCAGGGGGGTGTGGTGGTCATTGACTTTATCAAGAGTGTACAGGCAAGTACATTACAGGGTATTTCCATATAGCATGCGGCGATCTTTTGATGATTTGAATGAAAGCTTCCTCACGCTGCCGCAGGTATCCCGATGCATGTTTTTGCAGAACAATCAATGCATGAACTGAGAAATTATTTGGAGCAGGTAGAATGGTCTATAAAAAGGAATTAGTCAGAGGAGCAGCTAGCAAAACGTCGTTGTGATTCGTACGAAACTAGTTGCAAGAGCATTGCACCTGTAAAAACATCCCTCTGAATTCTAAACAAGTTGTACAATACGTATCACACTGGCATGTGAATATTAATTGTAATCGTTCTTCTATTTCCAGATATTAATTGTAAAAATATCAAAGTATATCTTGCTCTGGCGGTCAGAATTAGAATATCGCTATAGGAGTTCGGTGCATGCTAAATTTGTATGTTAATGGTGAAATCTTGTATTGTGTCTGAAGAAAGCAAATAGAACAATTCTACGGTTGCGTCCATTTGTTCTGATTGCTAGTTAAATTTAGCATTCATTGGACATTCAATGCAGATTTGATGGAAGTTACCATGGGTGATGTCGACGACCAAATGGTGTTGACGATCGACAAGCAAGCTGAAAAGTGGGAAGCCATGGAGCAGGAACAACATGTGTGGAATGCTATCGATGAGGAACGGAAGTAAGTATCTGGCCCTCATGTGTTTCCCCGTGACATTACTTGTATTCTTTGATTTTTTTTGACCCCCTGTGTTTGCGTTACAAATTAGAAAGGCAGAAAGAAAAACGAAGGCATAAGGGGAGAAAGAAAAGCCTGGAAAAGAAGAGGAAAGAGAAGAGAGAAGAGAAGAGGAAGAAGCAAGAGAAGAAGAGGAAAACCCAGGAGGAGGAGGAGGAGGAGTTGCAGGGGAAGAGGAAACATGCTCGTTCAATGAACTGTTCTGAATTTGTTCAAGGAGCTACAACAGAGGGGCTACAGGTCATTTTTCTTGCCAGATTTCTCTATTAAACCTCACTCTATACCACAAATCTGCTTTTATACCTTCTTGAAATTGATATCATGTTCTGAACTTTCTGTGTTTTGTTATCTAGAGACGAGATTCTCCACCTATGACACATAGTCAAAGAGCGACAAGATCACCATTGGTAAGGTCACCGGTGGCGAGCACGTGGAGATCTTCCCTTGGTCTTCTAGCAAGAGTTGCAGCCTCAAAAAGGGGCAGGTCTCCCTCAACGAGGATTGCAAGTTCCCCATTGGAGGAGAGGGCAAATTCGTCCACGAGATCACCATCTATCTTAGGATCCCCTTCTCCAATGACTACTCCATTTGGAGGCTCAAAAATTAATCATCCACATGGTGAGTTGGCTTTGTTTTTTCTCTTTTTTAATTACACTTGTATGTAGTTACAAGTTTAAAATGTTCTTGTGAGTTGACATTTTATTTGCTTGCCAATTAACAGTCCGCAAGACAAGAAGGCTAACTTCTGCTGTTTGGAGGGATTTCAAACCAATTTATCATCATAAGATACTTGTCAAAGCTCAGTGCAAGCACTGTCATGAAGTGTTTCAAGCTGGACGAGATGTTGGCACAAGTGGTGTAAGAAGACACTTGGCTGCTTGCGAAAAAAGGTCAGATTTACACCTCTACGTTGAGAAGATGAAGTCCTCGGTTTCATCTCCTGATGCCTCTATGCTTAAGCAATGGAACTTTGATCAAGAAACATCTAGAGATTTGCTTGCCAGAATGATAGTAATGCATGAGTTGCCTTTCTCAATAGTTGAGTACAGTGGTTTTAGAGACTTCGTGAAAAGTTTGAATCCCTTGTTCAAAAATGTTTCTAGAAATACTATTAAAGATGAGTGGATGAAACACTATAATTTGGAGAGGTCGGCGTTCTCTGGACATTTGAAGAAATACAGTGGTAGAGTTTCTTTAATAGTGGACATGTGGACATCTAATCAGACTTTGTCCTATCTATGCATCACTTGCCATTTGATCAACAGCAAGTGGATTTTGCAAAAGAGGATCTTCAGATTTTTTATGGTGGAGACTCCACATAACGGAGTAACAATGTTTAATGTCTTATTAAAGAGTTTGCAGGAGTGTAATATTGAGGACAAACTCTTTAGTATGACATTGGATAATGCATCAGTTAATGGTACAATGGTCAATAATCTTAGAAAAAATCTGAACAGCAAGCATATGTTGCCTATTAAAGGTCAATTACTTCATATCCGTTGTGCATGCCATGTGATAAATTTGATTGTCCAAGATGGGTTGACAACGATGAAAGGTGTGATAGATGATATCAGAGAGTGTGAAGTACATTAAGAGTTCTCCCTCTCGGTTGGACAAGTTCAAAGAAGTAGTTGCGCAAGTTGGTATCTCTTGCAAACTCCCCTTGGCTGATGTGCCAACACGTTGGAACTCCACCTATATTATGTTGGAGTCAGCGCTCCCCTTTCGAAGAGCCTTTCGTGCTTTGGTGCAAAAGGACCCAGATTATGTGTTTTGCCCATCCTCAGGAGAGTGGAAAAATGCTGATACAGTTTGTGCTATGTTAAAAGTTTTTCACACAGCCACAAATGTACTTTCTGGTTCAAGTTATTCTACCTCAAATTTGTACTTTCATCAAATCTGGAATGTGAGGTTATTGCTGCAGAAGGAAGCTTCAACAAAGGATGAAGTCGTTCAAGCAATGGTTGGAGAGATGCAAAAAAAGTTTGATAAGTATTGGATGGAATCATATTTGCCAAACTGTATTCCTGTGATCCTTGATCCACGATTTAAACTTTGCTTCATCGAGTTTCGACTAAAACAAGCTTTTGGTCCAAATGTAGAAAGGCACTTGCTTGCAGTGAAATAAGTTCTTGACAACCTTTTCGAAGAATATTCTCACAAATGACGGATGCATTGGATGAGTCAGCACCCCGACAAAATTTTGATGAGGTTGTGAATGAAGAGAATGATCCGTTGGCGGATTGGGACCAACACTTGAATAAGAAGCAACGCCAAACTGCTAGTGAGCTTGCCAGATACTTAGAAGAAGACACATTCACTCGCACAGAGGATTTCAACATTCTTCAATGGTGGCATCTTCACTCGTCTAAGTATCCCGTCCTTTCTTGTATAGCTCGTGATGTTCTTGCTGTACAAGCTTCCTCGTATCGTCAGAGTCGGCTTTCAGTACCGGAAAGCGTTTGATCAGTGATTACAGAAGTAGATTGTGCAGCGAGACAGTGGAAGCCTTAATCTGCCTTCAAGATTGGTTTAGATGTAATGATAAGCATGCCAATGCTCCTGATCAAGGTCACTACTATTAACTGAGGTATGTGTGCACTACATAATATTGCTAATCAATTGTTCAATTGTA